>NC_083471.1:4695932-4853432 GCF_030014155.1 Tachysurus vachellii | reverse complement strand
CCTGAACATGCTTTACTTTTCAGAATGTAATTCTGTTATATGTCTATCTAGGCAGTGTGTAAACATTTTTTTTGTGTGTGTAGACTATTATAATCTCAGAATAAAGGAAAATGCAGTCAGGCTTCTCAGCTTTTTAGGCACCCAGGTCTAGCTATGAGTGTTAATCTGGGTTCTGGTAGTATTGTAATGGACTCCCATGAGCATTAATAGCTAATCTAAAAGTGATTTCCACAGTTGCCATGTCTGGATGTATGTAGAATTCATTTTTATCTGACCTTCTCTCCAACAATTGTCAAGGATTGTAAAGAAATGATTCTGTTAAGTATGTAGCATGTTCAAGATTCACTGGCTGACGTAAGAGCTTAAATGGTTTTAAAAATGTGTCACAGATATTTGGGACACTTCCCCACCAGACCACTAGAGGGAAACCATCATTACATATTTAGTACACTGTTTAGCACTATAGAAAGTAGTGACATCACTGCTGGTGCGAGGGTACAACTCAGTGAGATTATTGATATTCTAACAATAGTGCTGATTTTTCTTGGTTTGATCACCATGCCGACAGTAAACAGCGCTACAGTGTGCTACCTGTACCAGCACATTAAGAAGACGACTAAAAGTGGTAAAAGCATCAACTCTCAGGTCCTCCAAAACCAGGTTCGAGTCACCATCACCGGCCTTGTACAATGTCCCCTCTATTTCCTATGCTCTATGGGGCTGTTTTTGGATTTGTATTGCATATATTATGATCAACCTTGTAAAGCAAGTATCATCTGGACAATCTTTAGTATCTTCTCCCTTTCCACTACGTTAAACCTGGGGGTGGGACAGTCTCTGTTCAGGCAGCGGATCAGTCAGCATTGCAGAAAAGACGAGACCTCAGAATCAGATCAGAATGAGCTGCCCTCATTCTGTGTAAAACCCTTTTTTTTTTTGCAAGCGCCTCTTAATATCACTACATTTTTTGTTCATTTCTGTAACAGCAAACTCACAAAATCCTGGAGGGACAGATGAAATGCATTCATAAGGAATTAAACACAATATGAAAAGGCAATACAGTTAATAGCATTATATAGAAAGTCGCATGTTAACATGGCCGTTAAACTGTATCTTCTCATAATGCACTATGATCAAACGATGTTTTTAACACTATTTCTAATGCATTGTGCTATAACACATTTTTATTTAAATCATTCAAAACAGATGTGTACTGCTCTATGAATGTATTATTAGATATTATTAACAACTTCATAGTTTATTATACCTATATTTAGAGGACATGCGTGGAAATTGTTTGACTTTTAAGGACAATTTAAATGGAAGGAAATTGACTTTTAAGGTTGTTTCTAGTAGAAAAAGGGATCTTTAGACTATAAAAATGTTCTTTATAGCACTAAGAACAAAATAAGTTATTTTATGAACGATTTACTTAAAGTTTCTTTGAAGAACCAAAAATAGTTCCTCTTTGGCATCACAGTGAAAGCCCCATTTTATTCTTCCTGGGACCTTTTTTTTTAAGAGTGTATATGGAGCATGTGATTGAACCATTTCAGGTTCTATATAGAACCATTGCTTTTAAACATGTATTTGGGGTATAGGGTATTCAGTTGTGTTGAATATTTAAAAAAAAAAAAATCATTCTATCATGTGTGTAACACGTTCAAGATCCACTGGGAGTAATAAATGCTTAAGCGGGTTTGAAAATGCAAAGAAAGCCTGTTTACTGTATGTAAATCAGTAACAGTCCATTAGACGTCTGGCACCATGAACACCTGTGTGCAGTAAAAGTGAACGACAAACTAAATCTGCTCATTAGAAGATCCAGCCTCTGCAGCCTCCAGTCCTGTTCTCCCTATGGAGTTGATTTGTGCTGCCATCCTGAACATCCTTTGTTCAGCTTTGGGTTTCATGATAAACATGTTTTATGTTTTCTGCTTGGTTTCGGGCCAGACAAGGAAAATCAGACAGCCACTGTTAACCTTGCTGGTGCTCATGATCTTCTGCACCAGTCTGTTCCAGGTCAGCCAGATCCTTTACATCAGCCTGGACATATCTGCTGTTAGCATGGAGCTTAAATACAGCATGAACATCTTCATGTACTACTCGATTCGTGTCAGCATGCCCACTACTCTCTGGCTGAACATCTTCTACTGCACGCAGATTGTCCCTGGACGGACTGCCTTGTTCGCTTGGTTTAAAAGGAACATCCGGATCATTGTTTATTTGATCTTCATTTTCACAAACATCTACTTCCTTTTCAATTTTTTTTTACAATTTTTACTGAACTTCAATCAGACAAGCAACAGCACTGTAGAAAGTAGTGACATCACTACTTTCGACAGTAGTGACGTCACTACTGGTGCGAGGGCACAACTCAGTGAGATTCTGGGCAAGGTGGATATTCTAACAATAGTGCTGATTTTTCTTGGTTTGATCACCATGCTGACAGTAAACGGTGCCACAGTGTGCTACCTGTACAAGCACATTAGGAAGATGACTAAAAGTGGTAAAAGCATCAACTCTCAGGTCCTCCAAAACCAGGTTCGAGTCACCATCACTGGCCTTGTACAAGGTCCCCTCTATCTTCTCTGCACAATGGGGATGTTTTTGGATTTGTATCACATATATTACCAATACAAGTGCGATCAAAATATCCTCTGGACAGTCTTCAGTGTCTACTCCCTTTCCACTAGTTTAAACCTGGGAGTGGGACAGTCTCTGTTCAGGCAGCGGATCACTCAGCTGTGCAGAAATGGCGAGACCTCAGAATCAGATCAGACTGAGCTGAGCTAATGCTTTCTGTGAACAAAAGCCTGGTCTCATCAAATACATTCATAAGGAATTCCACACATTATAAAAGGCAAAGCGTTATATAGAAAGTCGTATATTAACACAGCAGTTATACTGTATCTTATCATAATGCACTATGAATATATGATGCAACGTTATTAACACTGTTTACAATACACTTATTTATATGTGCTATTACACATTTTCATATAAATCATTTGTATCAGATGTGTACTGCCTTATGAATTTATTATAAGATATTATTAACATGTTCAAAGTTTATCATATATATATAAAGTAGACGATTTTTAGTTGTTGGATTTTTACCTGATTGTTGTTTTCTAATGTTGGTTTTAGTCTCATGTTGTCTTTCCATTTCCATTCTGATTATAATAGTTTCTGCTGAAAAACAATTTTACTGTACAAGAATAATCTGGAAAACTTTAAAATGTTATTCAAAATAATGCGTTAAAACACTACACTTGGTTCCACAAAAATGGTTCCTTGCTGTTCTATATAGAAATACTGGGGTTCTGTACTTGGCCAGTAGAACTAGATATTATTATCATGTTTATAGTTCATTATATATAAATGTTATATGAAAGCTTATGGTTGGGGTGATATTAAATATTCAAACAGTAGATTTTCTTGGAACCTACTATTTTATTTATCGAATTTGTACGCATTTGTTTCAAAATAAAAGCACATAGGAAATAAGACCTATCTATTATTAAGTTGACTTTAACAGTGCCTGGAGCGCTGGATAGGTGATGAATTAAACTTTAAAGCAAGCTAGATTGGACTATAATAAAACTAGAGTGGATTTAATTAGGAAATACTATATTTCTAAAATGGATTTGTGTAACTTCGTCTTCTACACATTTAAATATAAAAAAGGCAAGAAATAAAGACTTTTTTGTGCGAATGCGGACCTTATGACTGCTGTTTTCAATGAAGAGTACCATTTAAGACTATCAGACATTTTTGTTCATGTAAGTATAGAAAGATTTAGAAAAGAATCACACACAACTGAAGAGTCAAAATGAGTTCAAACAACTACCAGATTTATTCATAATCCCTCAAATATTAGCTGCTGAGCTGCTAACTCTTACAGCACAGCTAGGTAAATGTTAATAGCTGCACTGATAGAGTACACACAAAGACTTCATAACAGCCGATGGATTAAGGTATTTCTGGAATATATATCAAGTGGTAGCTTTTACATGTTGGGAAGGAAAATTTGGAAAATATTCAAACAACATGCAAAATCCTGGTGTTACTTTACAACATGCTCACATTATTGTGCTTTGCATTGTGTCTAGTATTCTGTAGGTCAAGTGTGTACGGTATATACATCCTGTCCGAATGGTTACAGAATGATTACAGGAGAAGTATAGACTTACAGACCTCCCATAGGTTTGGTGGATAGGCACAGGTAAAAGAAGAAGAAGAAGAAGAAGAAGAAGAAGAAGAAGAAGAAGAAGAAGAAGTATTTCTTAGTGAAACTTGGTGAAGCTGCTTTTATACAGTGTGATGATGTAACTTGTGCCTCTTTTTCCAGAAAGTTCCAGACTAGGCTTAAGAACATTAACATTTCTGCTCATCTGTCCATTTTCTGTACCACTCCTCCTATACAGGGATCCTAGTGTCTATGTAATCATCATACAATTTACCTAGGAAGAACATGCAAACTCCACATACACCAGGGGACAGAAGCAGGAATCGAACCGAAAATGCCGGAAATGTGCGGCTAACATGCTAACCGCTAACTATCCCTAGCCATCTCACATCAACATGTTTTACATCAAGGACTCACTGATCATTAGTAGATACATACATTTCATTTTCACAGTAAGAAACAAATGTTTTTCAACACCCTCACATTATGGTTCATTAGGGTTCAACTTTTTACGTGTTCATGTTTTTTTGTGATTCGTTTATTTTTGTGTGTCGACATGTTGGAGGCACTTTCAAATATTTTTTCCAAATAAGATCAAATGAGATGTAACATTAGTAAAGTTTGAGATTCTTCCAAAACGGTAGGTACAATTATATATTTTTGATCTGTCAAAATTTGAACCTTTATGACTGTAATCAGAGAATCCTTTCTGATGTTTCTGCTGAAATTAGAGAACAGAAAGCTGAATATCAAATATAATACAGTTTATTGGAATGCTGTTACGCTGACTTCGAGCATTTCTACGTTTCCCTTCAGTCACTGTACCTCACTGGATAACGTCACGTGAACTTTTGCACCTGGTATTTAAGTCACGTCTTACACAGCAAACGTTGTCTATGGTTTGTCTTTTGTTGTTAACCAACCATCTAGTGTGTGTTTAGGTTTCTATGATACGTGTTGATTCTAAAGCAGCCAACTCGAAAAGCCCACTATCACAAACGGATGCTTGGCCACGCCCACTGTGTCCACAATGACCAATCTGCGAATTATGTTTCAATGATCGTTTGTTCTGAAATGACACGAATTTACTTGTGTTTAAAATACATGCAATAGAAATGTCTTCAGTTTTCAGGACAAAGCTGGCAATCCATTATATATGTACTGTATTAGCACTTAGCATTGATAGTATATTCTCTTGATTCCGTTTCACCCAGTTTGCTTCACAATGCATTGCAGTTTTGATACACAGCATGGCTCTACTCTTTATGTCCAATTCCTCCTTTCTTAGCCTCATCACAGTATGACTCATGGCTCATGGCTTTGACAGGCCCTGGTATCTTATTAGCTTGTCATATGAATCACTAGGCACCCTATGTGTGGCTTTTTCAGCAGGTTGCCGTGACGTTTCTGGAGACATCCCCTGACAGAAATAAGCTTTCTCCAGAATAGTCTGTACTGACAAGGTTTCATAACTTCAGGAGGATACACTTGTTGAGAAACTCCACATTTCATCCCTTGCACCATCTCTGTACCCACTCATGTTTATCCCGCGTGCTTCTTCTTTCCTGTCCTTCTTTAGAATTTGAAGTCAGGTTGCTAAGTAACCGCTACGTAATTACTAGCATGAAAGATTTTTTTTTTTTTTCCTTTTGCTAAATGGGTCACTGCTCATTTTTTCTTTTGTGTGTTGATGCTTAATCACACTTTCTGTGACAAGGACACATACCCCTGCCGCCCAAGAAACACACACACACACACACACACACACACAGCTTACACTGTTGCAACAATATATTTTATCCATGGGTGTTATTTATATTATTTATTTATAATCCACTGCCAATTTGATATGCAGCGTAACACTTTTACAGGATACTACTAGCTGCCCCGCTCCCCATACATCCCGCTCATGATTTGCAAGTCTGAAACAATGCCATCCATCCAACCCAAACAACATGGCCAGTTTTGCTTTGAATGACTGTCGTGCTTCTGGGATATGAACTTGACCATAGCATTAAGCATGAACCTTTTTCTGTTGCATCACTTGAGATCCCTCTTGCATCGCATCCTCTGATTAGGTGTCTGTTTTGTTTGTCTGAACTCATTTTACGTCTCATCACTGACAGCACAATATGAGTAACAATAGTAGCTAATATGCTACTGTATGTATTTGTAAATTAATGCTTCAAATGGAATTGTCTTGCTAGCACAAATACAATACAATCTTAGAGAAGTGAGAAGTCAGAGCTCAGAATTTTGCCATTTTCTACTTTTCTACTTTTTACAGTTCAACCTGAAAATTGGAGAAAATTACACAATGACGAATGTAGTGTTTGTTTTCCTTCGCAAAATAACAAAAAATTCATTGTACATTTCCCAGACTAAAATATCTGTACAGTATAATGATTGATCTAAAATAAGCACTTGTACTGTAACACCTTCTACAGATTTGTAAAACTTTGACAAGCTTATTTTTAATGAACATCTAAAAAAACATCATGTACAACATGTACAAGCTTTATATACAGCATCTAAATATAAACCACAGATTTTCACACTTATGACAGTTTGAGAATCTGGTACATAGGCACTCTCATTTTTATTCACACAATTTTCCTATCATCAATAGCTTACAGAGGCGCTGATGTGTCAAGATGGTGTTTTTTATTATATATGGCCCCTAATAGAAGAATGAACGTTCTCAAAATTGAGTTTTTCAAGATCTCAAGAGCATGTTGTATCTTCAATAAAAACAGAGAAATCATTAGAATAAGAGTATTATGGAGAAAGGAACCTATGCATGGGGATGATTGGTGATTATACTGTACGCTTTGCTTCTATCTTGGAATGATGTATAAAGGCATACTGGACCAACTGTCCATCTGTTTTCATATCCTATACAGTGTCACAGTGACCCTGGAGCCTATCTCAAGGTTCACAAGGGCACAATCGTACACCCTTTCACAAACTATGGACAAGATGCCATTCAGCCTACAGTGCATGTCTGTGGACTATGGGAGGAAAGCAGATTGTCTGAGGGAAAGCATAGAGAGAACATGCAGCATAGAGAGAACATGCAAAAACAGTGCACATATGGCTGAGGTGGAGATCAAAACCCCAACAATGGAGATGCGAGGCAAATGTCCTATCCACTAAACTTCTGTGACCACCAAAATTGCAAACCTTTAGGGTTCATTCAAACTCGAGCCTAGACAATTTAAATTTACATCACAGTTTACATAGACAGTAATTTGTATTCAGATGAGCTACACACATGACTAAGAAGATTACATGAATTACCTGCATAAAGCTGAGGGTTGTCAGATTTTTTTTAAGTAAAATTAAGACATTTTTCAATAGAATATAGCAAAAAAAAATTTTGCGGTTAAATGTATGAGACAGTTTCTCAAAGAAAATAATTAAGACTAATACAATGATGCATGAACAAAATGACAAGACAAAACGTACATGGACAAAACCTTGAAATAATGATAGTGTAGTTCTCTATATTGTATTAGTATAATATAGGTGACAAACTTTTTTAATCAGGATATTTAATGACTTTAAATGCTCTACTTTCAGAATTCCTGAAAACTGTTATTGATCATAGGCTTTAAAATAACAAAAAATTTAGTGATCAGTTCTATTTACTTCTGTATGTTAAATATCTTTATATTTAGGTCCTGGATATGGATGACTAGGTGAAAAGATAGAAAAAGAGACAGAGAACATCCACGCAGCTGACTGTCACACCATCAACAAGCCTGTTTGTTCTGCAGAAATAAGATTTCCAGAATGTTAAGTAATGCATTTAATACCCGGTTCAAAATAGTGAACGGTCATAACATAATAAATGCTGGATTATTATCATATGTCACCCACATTTCATGTTTCACAGCTCAAACTTGCCCACACAGGTCAGCAGGTCTAATGATTGGTCTACTTTTCTTCTAGACATTATTACACAGCCAGTATTATGCTTTTCTAGCCGTATTGCGATAGAGATGTCAGGGTCATTGTTTGCTATCTTTTAGATTAAGAGCGCTATAGACACATTAAAATGGGTTTAATTTTTGCTGCATCAGTGTGATAGACTCAAATACAATGTAAGTTTTTATATGAGACTACCAGAAATCTAGTCAATCTACCGGTATAAAACTATGTCTAATCTAGTTAAAGGAAGCCTAAGAAAATCAATCAGCAATTAACTGCACACATAAACACCCACACACTTAACTCTTAAATAATACAACTTAATACTTAAATAGCTATGTAAAATGAAGAGGAAGCGAGGCAGAGGGACCAAACAGCCACAGAGGTCCTTATCTTCCCCTCGACTGACTCATCCCCTCACTAGGTGAAAGGGTATTACTGCTTGGTTGCTCCTAACAACCTGAAGAATGACTGTGAGATGACTGGGGTGGGTGTTTGTGTGCCTGAGATGTTGGAACATTTGCTCTTTGTTGGTATCTGCTGCCACCTGCTGGTGGCTCTACAGAATATCAGTTCCTATATATATATATATATATATATATATATATATATATATATATATATATATATATATATATATATATATATATATATATTATTGCTTTAATAAAAAAAAATGTTTGGAGGTGCTATGGGGAGCTTTGTTCTTTCTTGGGGATGCTGAAGCACCTGCTAGTTCCTCTCAGGCGCCGCCTATGCTAACAATTAACACTTGCTAGCAGTTTAGTATCTAGTGCAGATATGTCGCATATCACATACTGAATGTGTAAAGGTGCAGGTTAAATATGTATATATATATTAAATATGTGCAGAAACAATATGAAGTGTTTATACATAAATCTGTACATATTTATATACATGAATGCCTCCTTTCATTAAAAGGAAACTCTTACTTAGTCTATGTTGTCTATTCAGGAATAGTCAAAAAGCACATTGTCCAATTATCCTTACCCTCAAGTAACCCTTCTTGGTCCACAGATTTCCAGAGCTGCCATACAATCATAGCCAACACAGACTGTGTGGGATGTACCTGGATAGTGGGTTAGTGGTCTGGTACCAGCAGCTCACCTTTCACTTCTCTGAAAAAGCTGTATGCTTCGCTGAATGCTTTCAAAAATAAAATACTAGCTAGGATATGTTTTGATGGACACTACAAATCAGTATTGTAAGTAGTTCTGTGTAAAGGTGTCTGGGCATTGCTGCCAGTGTAACAAAAATAAATGACAGTGTATCTGAAAGGACATGATTTGAAGTTATTTCCAACCACGCAGCACTCTCCTACATCACCGCACAGTGGGTTGTCAATTCCAAGAGCCAAGTTTTGTTTTTGTTCACTACCAGGTCTACAGCAAAGTGAAACATTGCAAGACAAATTTTGATACCAGCTTGGATCTATAATGCACTTTTTACAGTGTATCCATGATGTCATCTGTTAATAACCCGAAACAGCCATATACATATGTTTCCTCAAAGACACATAAAGCCAGAAGCTGCTTATCTAGGTGAAGTTTTGCACATTCAGAGGAAGGTACTATCTGCGCATGATCGGCTAGTTTGTGATCGGCTAGAGAATGTGCCATCACTTATAACCATTAAACACGGATATATATATATTAGATATTGATCTTATGGTCCACTAGAAATGACTTGTAAAAATAAAGACCTACTGGTGGTTGTGCATTATTTCAGTAAGTGGCATAAGATATGTCCCAACTAAAGCTCCACATGTACTCATGGACTGATTGGGTACATCTTAGCAAGGACTAATCAAAAAAAGATTGGGTACACATCATCTTCACCTTATTGGGTACACCAGCCACTCAGAAACTTATTCAATAACTGCTGCCTGTACAATCCATATACAAACTTGACCATATGCATAATCCAGACGTTAAAAACTTTTATTGCCTGTATTATTGCTTATGAGACCAGTGTTCTGAATTGCCTTTAACACTAGGTGACAAGAAAGCACTGATTTGCTGCTGATTTGATTTGCACCTGCTGAGATGGATCTAAGAATAACTCAAGGCCCCACTAAAAACCCCATGTCAAAATGAATACATTGGTGGTTATGGATTATTGTAGCAAGTGGGATAAGACATGCTTCTTCAAACAACTAACTAGCTCCACAGATCCTCACCAAGGACTGATTGGGTACACCTCATCAAGGACTGATTGGGATACCTTATATTCACCTGATTGCGTAAACCAGCTTATCATTAAAATGATCCTTTTTCAAATATTAATTGCTGGCTATATCATCCACAAAAAAAAATAAAAAAATTAACCAGATGTATCAATACCTTAAAAATGATGATTGGCAGTATTATTGCTTACAGAGCCAAAGTTCTGATTTGTTATTCCCACTACATGACTGGAAAGCCCTGGCTTCACACCTGCTGAGGTGGTTTTGGGTATAACTCAAGGCTTAACTACAAACTAAATGTGAATATAGAACACTGAAATATTGGTGGCTGTCAGTGTGGATTATTAGGGTAAGACGTCTCTCCTTCAAACAACAAAAGCTCCACAGATAGCCCAGATCCTCATCAAGGACTAATTTAGTACACCAGTCTATCAGGTCCTTGTCCACAAAATACTGATACTACCTGCTGCCCATACATCTACAAACCATTTTAATTATATGCATCAGCTGGACCCTAAAAACAACAATTGCCTGTATTATTGCTTATGGGACCAGAGTTCTGATTTACCATTAACACTACAAACCAGGAAAGCACTTGTTTCACACCTGCTGAGGTGGCTCTCATGGGAGTTCTCTTAAGCCAGCCATGTAATCCAGAACACAGGCACAACAGCGTATCCAGAGGTAGTAGGTTCTGGTTTTTGTCTTGGGTTGATGTTAGGTTTGTTAAATTCACATAAAGGTGGAAGGTTCAGTGCTGCATACAATCAAATTCAATACCTCAGGGAACCTTTTCTGGTTCATGTCGAGCATCTTAGACATGCTTTGGCTAATGCAGGTTGACTCCTAATGGTGGACAGATTTGCCATTATGTGTTTAGAAGGATTCGATTTTTCATCCTTAAATGAATAGGTGAAGGTACGTTTCTTTTGGAGTTGTGTCATTCACCTTGCCCAACCCTTTAGGAACTCATATGTATTAAAAAATTTAAATGATGATGAACAAGCTAAACGTAAAAAAATACCCTGTAGTTTATTCCTGTCTGTTAAAGTTGAGTAGCATACTTAACATATCTACTATGTTTATTATCCAAGAGTGTTTCTAGCCAAAAACAATGATATTCTCTTAGGTTTTTTCAACATAAGTTTTTAATTCATATATATCCTCCTCATTTTGTACAAAATATATTAGACATCAGCTCAGGAAAGCAAATAGGCATAAATATCAACAAATCAAATTTCATAGCAAAGAATGCTAAGAGCGGTCATAGACATAATCTGTGAGCGCAAACATCAGAATATCTAGAGTTCTTTTTAATAAACAAATACAAATATATTTTTTTCCATTTCAAGTAAACACAGCTATAAAAAAATGAAAGAAAATAGCAATTATCATAATTTTGTTGTCATTAACAAATAAGAATTTATAATAATAATAATAATAATAATAATAATAAATTATTTAGACATTATTTTTGGTGCTTGGCCCCCTAGCAATAGTAAGCTAGCATTTGAGTTGCAAGCATTTTAGTCAACATATTACTACATTTTCGTGATACACTGTCCCATGTGACAAAGATAGCAATGCATGTAAAAAAAAAAATAAATAAAAGATACAAACTGAAAAAAGCCCTGCGAGTACACATTCATCAATGTCAACTCGAGTGCATATCGCTTTACATAAATGCTATCATCAGCCTTTTTGAAATACTGTCACAGTTCTGATCTCTGTGTAATCACAACTTTGATTTATTTATTTATTATTTTTTTTCTATTATTTCTTGATCACAATCATCCTCAACATTGTTGTTGTCGTCGTCACTGTCTCCATCATCCCTGTTGTCATGACAACCTCCTGGTCAGCCATCAGTGGGTAAGTGGTCACAAGGGCTCACTGTTACTAGGCAACGTTCCAACACTATCTATATAGATAGAAAGTCAGCAAAAGGGAAAAAATAAATGGGTGAAAAAAGTCAGTACTTCCAGAATAATTTAATCATAGCTAGTCTAATTACAAATACCTCATGGAACTATGGGAAGGAAAATTGTGAGTGGCTGTAATGAGTCTGTCTGTGTTTCTGTCCTGTTTCTGTCTGCTGTCTTTCCCGGTTGTTAATTGTTTGCTCCGCCCACTCTTTGGTTTCCATGGACATTAATTGTACTCATTCATCTCCTCAGGTGTGTTGTCTTTGTCTCTGATTGTCTCTGCTTTGTCATTGGTTCCTGTCAGCTATATATACTCTGTTTGTTCACTTCCCTGGTGTTGGTCGTTATTGCATGTTGGATGTTATTGTGCCTGTTCCCGTTTCCTGTTAGCCCTGTTTGTTGCCTTGTTCTGTCTGCCTGTCTGTTCAGCTGCATTTGTGTTTTGAATGATTAAAACTCAAAAATCTGCATTTGGATCCTCACTCGCCTTTGTCCTGCATCGTAAAAGTGGCACTCCTAAACAATAGTTTACTTTTGGATTATCTAAATTTGGGACTCTACAAATATCATTTCTGTCATGTTGATTCAGTAAATCGAATCCAGTACCCAGACATGTTTTGACCTGGACCACAAAAAATATTAATTTATTTCTTTAGCTCTTTTTAACAGTGAACATTATCACAAAGCAGCTTATATAAATTGTATGTAAAAATATATAAATGCATATAATAGTGTTTATGAATGAACAAAATATAGCAAAATACAAAATAATTTCCTTCTATTCCTAATAAATATATTTCCTATACATACATACACATTATATTATATTATATATATATATATATATATATATATATATGTATTTAAAGCCCACAGTCAACATGCCAATTGTAATATCTTGGTTATGTGATTCTAGCTTTTGATCTCACTTCTCTGGTGTTCTCTCTGGATTCTGCGTTTTATCTCCCCTTCTCTGATTGCTGATTGCAGGATCTTTGTCTGATCTTTTTTCTCGATTTTTTTTCTTTTTTCTACAAGACGTCTTAAGTTTTGGGTCTGTCTGTCTGTCTTTTTAAAAAAGAATCTCCACTGCCTGTCAGGAACATTACTCAAACTTGCTTTTTCACAAATCTTAGAGACAGTGAATTTTTAAAAGTAAAAGAATCTCTTTTCAATGAAACAAATTAGATGAGGAAATGTTGTGAAAACGTTGCAGAAGGGTTGTGCTAAATATCATTTGAACAACATGTTATTCCAATAAAGAACCCTTATAGTAAAGTGTCAAAACAGATACAAGTCACACGTTTGGCACAAAAATGTTTTTTTTTTGCCTAAAAATATTTCAGAATACTGAAAGTATATTTAATTTAAAAAACCTGTAAATTAAGAAATATTATTGTATATAAAATACTTTTATTTTCAATTAAATGATGTTCAATGTAAATGTGAGAGCATTTTATAAATATGTGATAGTATGATCTAAAGAGGAGAGCATTTTGTCTGAATGTGAATTTATCAGAAACAAGTGTGTGTCTGTGTGTGTGTGTGTGTGTGTGTGTGTGTGTGTGTGAGAAAGAGAGACAGAGAGAGACAGTGAGAGAGAAAGTTGACAGCATTTGTGTGAAGTGATCTGTAACACAAATCTGAAACACACACACACACACACAGTCACAAACAGTACCAGGGTGGTCCAGGGACTGGTTTCTGTTCTGAGGGGCTCTAGGTTTTTTCACAGGGGGGTTGCGAGGGATTGGGGGCTTCTCCAGGTTATTAGGGCTGTCCCTGTCTGTGCCTGTAGCAACAAACATTGCACAAGGACAAAGGTCAGGACACATACAGTCTCACACACAGACATGAATAACTTCTCACTTAAAATAAATAAATAAAGCACACACACAGTAATCAGCAAGACAAAAAAAAAACAACAATTCCAAATATTTGTCTTCAATATGAATGGTGTGTCTGAGGGTACAGGTGTAAATGTGTTCTATAGGTGTGTGTACATGTACAGCACACTAACATAGACACATATTGGAAGCCATGGTACAAAATTAATGTGTGTGTGTGTGTGTGTGTGTGTGGTGTGTGCAACAACCAAACAACAAACCTGTGTCACAGGACAAAGCCTTTCTGTTCCTCTGTGGTTTAATTGGAGCCTGCGGTCTCACACATTCCTCACCTGCCCACCATACATGTACACACAGAACTACTAATTACACAAGATTCATTTAGTTATCAAATAACATTACACTGAGAGTTAATAACTAACAGAATAAGTTTCAGTTTTTTTAGAAGTACATTTATCAAGTATTTCATTACCACTAAGGATAAACTACTAATTAGCCTGCGTTCCTTCAATTGTAAGTTATTTAAAAATGATTTAGCCAAACGTGAAAAAACATACATTATCTCTGGTTCTCTGACTTTTCAAAATATCCCCATATTAGCAATGAGTATCACTAAGTTGCATTGATTTACATGGTTTACAACTACTGTGTGTGGCAAGTTAAATAAAAATGAGGAATGGATGCATGAGGAAAAACCTTTATAGTCAGCCGATATTCCTACAGTTCATTTCTAGTCTACTAATAAGTAATAAAACTACTTTCACACATGCAGTGATTTATTCACTGCGTGTCGGCAGTCACTTTACTCTGAAGTAAACACACTACACATCTAGTCACCATATGATGCCTTTGCTCATGTCGCTGGAAGTCAGCCAGCTCTCATTCAAAATGAATGATCTCCTGTCGCTTTGTCACTGTACTGTATGTGTGAACGCATCATAAATGTATAATAAACTGCATTAGACATTATGCATCTAAAGAGATCTTAGTCAATTACCACAGATCTATTTAGCATTTAGTGTTCTGTTTGGACTTATTATAACAGTCCTAACATTCTTTATAAATTCTTTCATCACAAACAGCAAAATTTACAGTACAATTCTAATCAATGTTACACTTAAAGGTGGGGGACACGATGTTTGAAAGAAAAATGTTGACATTTGAAATCACCAAAACAAACACGCCCCTAACCCAAATGGGTGTCACCCCTGTTTTGATAGCTCCGCCCCACACATACATACATAACCCAGGCAACTATTATGGCGGAACCTGCTGGGGCAGCTGGCCGAGGGGATATTTTTATCAATACATGAACTCAATGAGTAATACTATGGTAATACAGATGTGTTTTTGTAGTACTGTGTGTTGTACTGTGAAAGGTTTAGCTCGGTTTCACGCAGAAGACAACGTTCAACACCTAGAACCCGAGGCAGAGGTAACAGCAGGTATCCGCCATGTCAATGTTTCAATCGCTTTCTGCTAATGTCAGACATGTGCACTGAACACTCTCTCCACCGCATATTGAAAAGACACGCCCCTTTCTGCTAATTGGCTACACGTTTGTTTTGTTTGTCGGCCCGACTCATTTTTCTGAAGCATTTCTCAAACATCGTGCACCCCACCTTTAATGTTGGCCAATAAAAATAAAGGCAGACCTTGAGTATGGGAACGTTCAGTCAGCGCTAAGGTAGGTTTTGCTGGTGCTGGTGGTGTAGCTGGCAGGATCTTCCTATCACTGGCTGAATCGGTGGGTGACAGCACATATGGAGTAGTCTTTGGCTATTTAGTAGGGAAAATGGCATCAAAATCAGTCAACATAGCATTTTCCACACTGCTACATAACCCTCACCATGTCAGATGTCAGATGTTAATATGTGAGTTGCTTGGTTGTATTTCTAACCAATACGTAGCACTGTTTTCAGTAGGGCTGATGGTTTATTACTATGTTCTGTCGTTATCTTTGATCAAACTGCCGAGTTTGGCCACAGCACAACATGCTTGAGCTACGGTTCCAAAATAATGGCAAGTATTAAGACTGTCTTTAGTAGAAGTTATATTTTTGCATCTTAAAATAGTTGCAGGATAAAGAAGAAGATCCAATAGAATGGAAAGTTGCACATCTCCAAATCCAAATCTCTCTGTGGGATACATGACCCCTTGCAAAGCGCCCAGTATGTGTGGGTCACTCCCAGGATAAATAATTTCCAGGTGTATGTTCTGCTTTGCCACAGTGACTAGGATCCTGCAACAGTTTTGGTTGATGCTCCATCGATGGTGTGAAAACGTCGATGTGTTCTGGGGTGCTATTTTAGTCTTTGTAACCCAATGGAATAATGTTTTAGAGCAGACCAAGGGTATGTAAAGTGTCGTTAGTTTTGCTGTTGTCTTAGACAGAAGAAGGTGATCAATTAATGCCTGTGTGTTTAATAAAATTAATAAAACTGTGTGCACAGATTTTCTGGAAGGTTTAAAAAAAACAAACACATGACTTGACATCAGGTTGTAATAATATTATTGCATTTGTAAACTGGATCCCTTATCAATAAACTGCTAATAGTGAACTATACCCTGAACTATACATACAGATACCCACATACCTTTGCTGGGATAGGTGGATGGTGTGTATCTGTTTCTTTTACCCGTTCCATCCCACCATCTTTGTCTTTCCTTTCCACTCGGAAACTATTACTATCTCCTAGTTCATCCTCTGTACCTAAAACACATATTTAAACACTCAAACACTTCCAATTAAGTATAATGTAATAAAAATGTCATTAGAAATGGTGTAACATTTATAAAAATGAACAGCCAATTCAAGTCTGTTTTCTATTGTAAATGTTTAGGAGATGTTGCAGTACCTGAGCTCTCCTGCAGAGGTCTCTGTCTGAGTTTGGCTAAACTGGGCTTACTGCTCTGCGGAGGTGGCTCCGGTTTGGATGGGCAAAGGATGAGACGCCCCACTGACGTTCCTCTGGTGCCTACCCCCCTACATCTCTCTTCTGATGGACATGGCTCAGTCTGGTGTTCCATTTGTGGATCTGACGGTGGGCTTCTGTCCATCGGATGCTCCCAGGAGCCTGAATCAGAGTGTGTGTCTGTGATTATAGATGCTTCACAGTGCATTCTCTTATCTGAATCTGTGCAGATTTCCTTCTCAGCAATGGGGGATGGCATCCTGTGCTGTCCGTGTGCATGTCTGTCTACCTGTCTGTCCATCCATTGCCTCTCAGACTGCCTGTCCACCTGCCTGAGGTCTGTCCACTGTGTGTCTGTCTGCTGTTTTGGCTCCGCCCACTTCCTCTCTGCCCCTTTTCGCATCTCTAACCACTGTTTCTGTTGAGCCTCAGCCTGCCTGTCGATCAGCCTCAGGGTGTGTCTGTCTAACTCCCTCTCTGAATGCCTGTCTGCCCTCCATAGGCTCTGCCTGTCTAACTCTCGGTCTATCTGCCTCAGAGCTTGTCTGTCTAACTCTCTCTCTGCCTTCCATAGGGTCTGCCTGTCTAACTCCCTGTCGATCTGTCTCAAAGTGTGTCTGTCTATCTCTCTCTCAGCAGGCTTATCTATCTGCCTTGGTGTTGTTCTGTCTAACTCTTTTTCTGTCTTCCTCAGGGTCTGTCTGTCTGCCTCTCTCTCTGAGGTTTTGTCTGTCTGCCTTGATGCTTGCCTTTCCAATTCTCTATTTATATGTCTCACAGTTTGCCCATCTGTCTCACTCTCAGATTTCCTGAGATTTTGCCACTCAAGCTCTCTATCGATTTGTCTTTGCCTGTCCATCTCCCAGCTCGCCTGTCTGTCTCCTGGCCGTAATGTCTGCCTATCAAGCTCTCTGTCAGCTGTTCCTGAAGATGGGTCATGGTCAGGCTCCATGTCAGATTTCTGTAATAAAAAAAAAAAACAGGACATGGTCAATATTTTGTAATGAAACAAAGGCCATATTTTAGAAATAATGAGGAACAAATCACCTTGGGATGTTACCTCCATTTTGTGTACAAGCCTGTCATTTATTATTTTCCTATAGCAGCATTAGCATTTGTGTGTATTCCAGACTTTTTCGATGTTACTCACCTATGAGAACCAAGCGAATACTTGGGGATTTAAAAAAAAGCTCTGCTCACTTGCACTTGACAGCAAAATTATTGTTGTTTTATCTGGTTTTGTATCTGGTTTTGGGGGGTTTTAGGATATGCTAATTGCTAACATACCTGAGCAGCTGGGATTTTTCATTTTTATTTGCTCAAGCTCTAACTCTGATGCGAACTGACAACTTTCCTGCTTGTCAGCTCAGAAACCCCCAGGGAATTACAGTAAATATGTCAACTTTCATGTGCTAGGATTCCACTATTAGGTTTAGTTTGATTTCACTAACAAATGGTCATTTATTTTCTTATTATTTTACACTTATTCTCATTTTCTCAGATTTATATCAAATTAATAGCTTGTGAAGCTTCACAATTCTTCACAGTGGCGGTTCTAGGATTTTCTGTAACAGGGGCCTTTAAGGGGCCACATGTTACATTCTGGGGCCAAGTACAGGGTACATTCAAGCATACAAAATAATTTATTCAGTACGGTGCAAATACATTTCGGCAGTCATTCCTTTTTCAAACGGCAATTGTTTGGGGGTGGAATTGCATCTGTGATCGTTGTGAAAAATTCTCCGGTCGCTCTTTTCGTCGACGATTGATGGAACGGGGGCCAATCAGGGGCCAATCAGATTTCAGCAGGGGCCAAAGTCCCTGCGGCCCCGCCTCTAGAACCGCCCCTGATTCTTCACAAACCTCAACAAACATTTTCCTTCAGCATGTTGGCTGTGGAATTAGACCGTACCATTTTGCCAGTGTAAAACGGGTGTTTGTTTGTCCTGAATGTGGAGAGGGGCATTCCTTGGACAGAGCGTATCTCCATCATTCCTACTCTGGGCTCGTCCATTTTCTGGTCCTCTACACTCCCATCAGCTTCACCTGGGCAGCTACCTCTACCAGGTATCCTGGGTGGCTGCAGTAAAGTGTAGACATTCTCAAGAGCATTTCTAGATAAAGTAAAAAAAAATGTAAGGTCAGTAATTGTATACATGTAATAAAATCCCTCTTTAAACCACTTCCTAAGCAAATATTTCCACAACCATGTACATTACTCCGCATAATGAAGAAGCCTTGAAGGAACCCAGAAAGAAACTGCCCTGGAAGAATGGTCTACAAGTAAGGAAAGTCAAAATAAAGTAGATGACCAGCAGGATAGCTTGGTTAGTCTTGCTGGTGGGGATGAGCAAAAAATTCTGTTCCATTTTATATACTTATCCTTTACAGTGTAGCAGGAGCCTATCCTGGGAAGCAGAGGACACCATGGACAGGAGGACAAACCATTGGCAACCACAATCATGCACCCATTCACATACTAATGACAAAGTTTTTAGAGATGCTACTCAGCATACGAGGTATGTCTTTGGACTGGGGGAAAAAACTGGAGTATCCAGAGGAAACCCCAGTAGCACGGGGTGATGCAAATGCTCCATGTACACAGGGGGGCTGGAATCAAATCCCCAATCCTTGAGGTGTGTTGCTAACCACTAAGCCTCTAAACTATCCATGCAAGGTCATGAAAACGAGTCAAATGCTTTGCCAGTTATCAACAGTTACATAAGTTACGATCCGTTATGTCTCTTACTTTTACTGTACTGTGTCAGGGGAAAATATCTCATTTGCTCCAACCAATCAAATTTGCGGTTCCCAACACATTATGTCCTTTTGTCCACAAAACATGTGTACATGTACAGCACACTAACATAGACACATATTGGGAGTGTTTTTTTTTAGTGTTTTTACAGGTCATACCGATTCCAGAGTAAATTACCCCACTGTATAGCTGCTACATTAGTAACTGACCCAGTGGGAGCCGTGGCAACAGTCCGACAGTCCTCGTTACAGGCTACGCCCAATGAATCCGCTTCCTGATTGGACAGTGTGGAATTCCGGTTCCTACGGAAACCGAAGATTGCCAGCATGTTGCGTCTCTTCTTTCGCCGGAGGGAGTGGGCCTTATGAAGGGAGGATAACTGACTGAGAAAAAGAGATAGCAAAAAAAAAAATTAAAGAGAAGGGATGAGAGAGCAAGAAGATGACATTTTTGTGTATGTTTTTTCTGTTTTTTTGCTTCAATAATATTTATTTTTCCCAAACACAAATGTAAGTATAATGCTTGTTTATTTTTCTTAGGTCAAGACCAGGAACTAGGACACATGGACCATGAATAAGGAAACATGGTCCATGGAAATGTTAGGCTCAGACTCTCCAATGAGACCAGCTACAACAACAGAAAACCACAGCAGGATCTAATCCTTTTAGCCAAGATCAAAAATCTGAGGCTGTCATGGGCACAGGATCACAGAAACTAGGCAGTTGAAGATAAAAAAAAATCTCCTGGTCTGTTTCCAGTCTACAACTGTCCAATATGGGTATGCTTGTGTCAATGATAGCCTCTTATTCCTGTTTGTGAGTGGAAGCTTATGATGTCTTCTGCTGTTGCAGCTCATCTTTTCTGAACACCATGGTTATAAAGAGTGATTGTGAGAGTTAGAGATTCAGTTCAGTTTCTGAATAACATACCAGCACATCTGGCACCAACACCCATGTCCTGGTTAAATCACAGAAAGCAAATTCTCAAATTTTTCCCTAGTCTGATGTTTGATGTGAACATTAACTGAAGCTCTGTATGATTTTACGCATTGTGCTGCTGCGACGTGATTGGCTGGTGCACAGATGTTCCCATAAATAATGTTGTGTAAGAAATAATACAGTTGTGTGAATATTCTGAGCAATCCAAAGATATCGTACTGGAATCTTTGCTTATATCATTATCTTTTTTAATGGTTTGTCGTCTTTTATCGAATTCTTTCGTTGAATTCCAAAATTTGCCATTTACTTTTCAATATTTACATCTCGGTGTTCTTGTGAACAAATTCGAACCTGGTAAGATACCACTGTTGAGTTATTATTAATGCATCTTACAAGGTAAAGTTCAATATTTAAAAGTTTAACATTACTATTTATGACCTGAATATTTAGAACCGCTGCATTATTTATCTGGGATGGCGTCCTCTCGGCCCACAAAAACCCCCATGATTCCATGCAGCTGTTGCCTGGCAACAGCATGAATACTCAAAGAGCCTGGCAGGTTGCTAGGCAACAGCGTGCACCGGCACAGGAGGGCACATTCAGAGCAGATTCATTAGAAATGTGTTTAACGGGGGAAAAAATGTAATTACAGTAAAAGCATCTACGCTATTTCTCTAGAGACTCATCTGTCTGGCAAGTGAAGTGTGTGTGTGTGCGTGTGTGTGTGTGTGTGTGTGTGTGTGTGTGTGTGATACCTATCAGGTAGAACTCGCTTGCTGTAAAAATCAGGCAGGCCATCATCCAGCGGTGTGACAGATCCATTTTCAGTACAGTGCTGACAGAGAAAGAAGGATGTAATGGGTAAGATGTAGGATTGTTATACTTATTATTATTGTTATACTTAAATTCTTTATTATTAATAATAATAATAATAATAATATACTTATTCTTTTTATATTTTATTTTTATTATTATGTACATAGTTTATAATCTAAATTGTAATGATTATAAAGTTAATATAAATTATTATTATTATTATTATTATTATTATTATTATTAGAAAATTAATGTGCAAAATAAGTTTTTAGCCACTCAGTACAAATCCTTTTTTAAGAAAAATTTGTTTGTTTCCTTTTATTAATTAATTAATTTATTTGTTTGTTTGTTTGTTTTTTCTTTTATTTGTTTATGTTTTTTAAGACAGTACATAACATACAGAGTGATCAGGTGAACTCCTGATCGCTCAACACTATGTGTGAGCATGTCAACATCTATTGATCTAATAAAGATAAAGCCACGTCGTCTATTCTACATTTTTATAAAATAAATTAAAATTGGTCGATGTGACATCCAGAGTCAGAGCAGTGAAAAGAACATGTGCAATAATAATGTAGAACTGACTGATGCTGAGCTCACACTTGATAATCCCTGAGACCACCACAATTGTATATGACATATGAATTATTCAGTGCAATAATATAGTATACAAATATCATCAGCATTACGCTCAGCTAAATTATAAACATCCATCCATCTGTTTTCTGTAGCACTTTAATCCTACACAGGGTTGACAGATACTCTGATTTCCTCTGCCGGTCCAAAGACATGCCTTGTAGGCTGAATGGCATCTCTACATAAATCTGTCCATAGTGTGTGAATGAGTGTGGGAGTGATCGTGCCTTTTTATGTCCATGGTGTCCAGGTTGCCCTGGGATAGACTCCAGGTTCCCTGTGACCCTGTGTAGGATAATGCACTAGAGAAAATGGATGGAAGGATGATAGAAAAAAAAGTAAGTAGTAGAAGTAGACCACATAAGCATCTTCTTTTCACAAAAAGGTTTCTCTCTCTCTCTCTCTCTCTCTCTCTCTCTCACACACACACACACACACAAACATGGTAATCATAACTGCAGGCTCTTTAAATATATAATATGTCTGGTGTACCCGATGCTTTCTATTACCAATTGCAAGCGACGCTAAATTTAATGAATAAAACATTTTGATGCATTAGTGCAACTCGAACGTTTGACTTATGAACGTTTATTAATGCGTTCCTTATGCGCCGTAGTTACTTTCTGCACTCGGTTCATTATTCATCGAGTAATACATCCGTGCCTGTGCAGCCATGTGCTCCGGTCTTTTTCCCGGGAATAAAATACTGAAAGAGGATTACATGAGTTCACAGATATCATGAATATTCATGAGGGATGACTGTAGTTCATGAGCCACCATCATTCGAAGGCACTTATTTAAAAAAGGCAGACGTAGCAAAACTAAGATGATAAATATTTTAATCCAGCAGAGATCAGTGACTTTTTTTTAAAAAATGATCAAAACTGTTGTGCGCTTGCTTGTATGAATGAACGCTTTTGTGTATATGTACTTTGTTTCAAAGTATTAAAAATAATATTAATGTAAATGAATCTGAATTTGCATTAAGACCTGGATTAAGATTCAGGATCTGGTTGTGTCTCTCACCGAGTCAGATGAAAGGATGCCTCCTTTGTGCCTTCTCGGTGGCCTCGGTCTGACGCGGGTCACATGATGCAGAGGTGCCCCCTGGGTCGGTAGGGCAGACAAGCCCTCCCATGATGCCGAGCGAGAGAGGGGTGAGGAGAGTTGAGCGCCTGAGGTGGGAGGAGATGAGCTGGAGTCATCACACAGACCTGTTGAGATTATATGAGAGAGAGAGAGAGAGCGAGAGAGAGAGAGAGAGAGAGAGAGAGAGAAAGCAAGTAAGTGCCGTACTTTAGTTTCTTTGTATATTTGTAAGATAGACAGGAGAGAAAGAGAGAGAATATAGAATAAAACAGTTGACGAAAAAAGAAGGAAAAAAGAGAGGGAATGACAAGTGAAAAAAGAAGGAAGAGAGAAAGACAGGTAGACAGAAAACTTTTCAGAAAGAAGGAAAATAGAACTAGATTGACAGATGAAAAAAAGGAAAAGAGAGAGAGAATGACAGATGGAAAAAAGAAGGAAAAGAGAGAGAGAGAATGACAGATGGAAAAAAGAAGGAAAAGAGAAATAGAATGACAGATGAAAAAAAGAAGGAAAAGAGAGAGACCGGCAGATGAAAAGAAATAAGGAAAAAAAAGATGCGGAAAGAAAGAAATGAGAAAGAGAGACAAAAAGTTAGGAGAGAGAGAAAAAAAAACAGAGAGAGTATATACTATACTGTATATGATCATGCCATTAAAAGCTTGGTGAATTGAATTGAAATTGAGAAAGAGACAGAAAAAGAGAGAGAGAGAGAGAGAGAGAGAGAGAGAGAGAGAGAGACTAAAAGGGCTCTCTACCTAATGGAAGCCCTGAGGGGAAAACAGGAAATTGGTAGACGAGTAGAGGAATGGAAAGAGACACAGAACACACACTCACTCAGTCTAGTGGATACAGGTCGGATTCGTCTGGTCCTGGCACTGCGCTTCTTAATGGCGATGGTGTCCTGCAGTCAAGCACAAAGCACAACATTAATACTTATACACACACACAGACTCAAAGCACCCTGTGGAATATATTCACAATCATAACACACACAATTAACATATAGTATATATGGTATAATATATCTAGTGCAGAACTCACAGAGCGCTGGGGAAAGGGGCGGGGCTTAGTAACTGAATATATTATTAATATATGAATATATTATGGATTCACATTCTCTTTTGTGTGGCTCCACCCACATCAGTGAGAGCGCCTAGTGTTATTTATTCAGTAGCAAATTTATCTTGGGTTGGATCTTCTACACTCACACACACACACACACACACACACACACACACACACACACTCACAATACTCGTGCCCAGCTCCTCATCAGTGATCTCGAGTGAGTCTCTGTGTCTGTGTGACCTTCGACCTGTGCCACCATCACATAGGCCATCCCACTGTTTCACCTGAGACACCTGCTGCGTCTGTTACACGCACACACACACACACACACACAGCATTCTGCATATAATAACTTTGATCTCATTTTAATAACATGGCTATAAAGTAGTGCACACAAAGTAGTATGCCTGCAGATACAAAGACTACATCACTATAGAAATCCAAGCAGGAGGTTTGGCACAAACACCTTAGCATATGCTGGTGGATATGAAAAAAAACAATTTGGCACCCCGTGAATGAGCAGTGTGCAAACAAGGAAGAAAGAAAGAAAGAAAGAAAGAAAGAAAGAAAGAAAGAAAGAAAGAAAGAAAGAAAGCAGTGTGTGCAAACAAGAAAGAAAGAAAGAAAGAAAGAAAGAAAGAAAGAAAGAAAGAAAGAAAGAAACAAAGAAAGAAAGCAGTGTGTGCAAACAAGAAAGAAAGAAAGAAAGAAAGAAAGAAAGAAAGAAAGAAAGAAAGAAAGAACGAAAGAAAGAAAGCAGTGTTTGCAAACAAGAAAGAAAAAAGAAAGAAAGAAAGAAAGAAAGAAGGAGCAGTGTGTGTAAACAAGAAAGAAAGAAAGAAAGAAAGAAAGAAAGAAAGAAAGAAAGAAAGAAAGAAAGAAAGAAAGGAGGAATAGAAACAGGGATGTAGACGTCCTACCAGAGCTTTGTGAGTTGAGTAGAGCTCCTGTAAGATCTGATCCACGATAGAGTTGGTAAGATACGACACTACTGACAGCTTCACCTCCCTTTGAGGCAGAGAGAGAGAGAGAGAGAGAGAGAGCGAGAGATAGAGAGAGAGAGAGAGAGAGAGAGTGAGAGAGAGATGAAATCCGGAAGTGAACAGACAGAGGACGACATGGTGAATTAACACACATAGAAAACAAATCTGTTCTGGTCTTCCATTTTCACTGACTTCTTTTGCCTCACTGATTTTTTTCCCTCCCTTCCTTCTAGTTTTTATTCTATCTATTCGCTTTCGTCTCTTCACAGCTGTTCAAATCAATATTCATTCTATAACTTCCCTCTTTCCCAGTCCACTCTTATTCCCAATTCTCTTTTTAGCTCTCTCGCTTCCTCTCCCTCTCGAAATTCAATTCAGCTTCAATTTAATTCAATAACTGATGTACAAGTTGAATTACTGGCAAACCACCAGCTCTTCTCCTCTCTCCTTTTCTCTCCTCCTCCCTCTCTCACTCGGTCATCGCCAATCCCCCGGTCGCTCTTTCTTCCCCCCTTACTCTAGAGCTCGATGAATGTCTTGTGCTGCTCTCTCCATCAGCGCGGTGCGAATAGCCGAACGAGGGATGGACACTCGCTCTGAAACAGAGGACAGAGGAGGACTCAGTCGCTCTGCCGCCACGGAGGACAGTGGACACAGCTCCCGGCACAGAGACACCATCGAGTCCACGATCACCTGTCAATCAATCAATCAATCAATCAAAACAAACAAACAAGCAATTCATTAATCAATCAAGTCTATAAATCAGTCCATCCATGATCAGAGATTTTTTTTGTGATCATTGGTGAAATTATAAGCCCAGTATTCTCCAGGACACATCTGTAATAATCGTCTATGAGAGCTTTACTCATGTTCCATGCACTTGAAGTTAAAAGACTTTGGAGGATAAACCAAACGAGTTGTGCCCAAAAGCATTACAAGCACATGGACTACGTTATTTTGGTGTGTGGGACCAAGAGCAACAACGGCAGTTGTGGCAACCCTCCATTCCTTTCCTCCCTCCCCACCCCATGTTCATTTTGCCTTCCTGGTTTCCTAGCAACAGAAAAGCACGTGCTTTCTGTCACAACAAATTAAAGAATAAATATATAAACATCTCTTCTTACCATTGACAAGTTAGAATTGTTTTTTGTAATGTATTAGGAATCTTTAACGAATGTCTCAGTCAACGAATCAGAGTCACTTAAACAATAAACAAATCAGTTCCACTTTTTTCCCTTTTGTCTCATTTGCACTGGATCTGTGCCAAGATTCAGTTATCATACTGGAGTAACCTGCATGTGTGTTTCAGCTGAGGATGTGATGACTTCATTAGTTTTAACAACACATACACGTGTACCATGAGCGACAAAGGGAAAGTTTAAGGACACACAGAGGCGGTTTTGCAGAGATCTGGCAACCCAGTGTGGCACCGACCAATCAGCATATGGCTCAATCAAGCAATTTATTGATACTAAATTGTCCAGTAGGTGGTAATAAAGAGTGGCTGAGAGAGAGAGTGTGTCTGTGTGTGTGTGAGTGTGTGTGTGAGTACCTGCAGCTCTTTATCTGCAGCCTTGGCCAGTTCCCCAGCCAGTGAGTCTAGTCTCTGTCTGACCGGTCCATCAACCGAGAGAACATGAGCCAACTCACACAGAGATGGGTAGAGCTGAAAGAAAGATGAGAGATGAAAGACGAGTGTGTAGGGGTGAATATACAATAAAAAATCATCTACATTCAACAGCTACATTGAGGTCAGTTAACACATCATGTTCAGCCATACACACACTCACCGCGCGAGAGTTGCGAGCCTCCTTCAGGACCTGTTTAGCCGCTTGGAGCTCCTCTGCATCTACTGCACCTCGGAGAACACACACCTGCTGCTGCACCCGTACACACAATCGCTCCATCACCTGTGTGAGTTACAAGTACACACACACTTCATAATTCACTGACACACACAGCCACTGAAGTACTTAAGTGACAGTTACTCTATAAGAAACAATACACACATTCATAAAAACACACACACACACACACCTGCTCAGCAGTGCTGGTGACTAAGCCTTGATGTAAGCGTAGAGCTTGCCTCTGGGAGAAGCGTTGTGTTTGATTATTCCTCAGTAAAGCTCTCTGAATCTGAACAGTAGAAGAAAACAGCTTCAGACCAAATGCTCTGCTCTCAAACCGCACCGAAGCAGACGTTTACTGTAGCTCAGATACAGGTAGGATTTAGGAGTCGTACCTTGGCGAGCGCCTGTTCTGTCTTTTCTGGGGCACTTCGATATGCTTGAGTGACATCGCTCAGGGGGATAGGCATGTACTGCAAAGTGAAATTACTGAAAGAAGACAAGAGAAAAGACGAGGAGAGATTAGATGAAGTGGAGATGAAAGAAGATGAGATGTGTTGAGTTGAGATGAGAAGAAGAGAAGAGAAAAGATGCGATGAAAGAGAAGAGATAAGAAAAGAAAAAAGAAAAGAACATCAGTAAAATGACTTCTCCATTAAGAAATCATAAAAAGCTTTAAAGTGGGATTTATTAGCTGTGACAATCCAGAAAACCTGTGTGTGTGTGTGTGTGTGTGTGTGTGTGTGTGTGTGTGTGTGTCATACTGTTCTAGAGCTCGTGCTACATCCATGAATCCTGCACCGGTGGTGTTGTTCCTGTCCCAGGTCACACTCCTTTCACAGATAGAAAAACATTTACAGTCACATTTCCATACTTTATTCCTCTTTTTCTCTCCGTCTCTGTACATGTCCTCTTTGTCCTCCCCTCTACCATTTGCCCTTATCACTTTTCACTAGTTATCTGTCATCCTTTCTTTTCCTGTCTTCCTGGCCCAAACGCACTCCTCTCCTCTCTTCTCCTCATCTCTCCTCTCCTCTCCTCTCCTCTCTTCTCCCCTTCTCTACTCATCTCTCCTCATCGCTCCTCTCCTCTTCTCTCCTCATCTCTCCTCTTCTTTCCTCATCTCTCCTCTCCTCTCTTCTCCCCTTCTCTACTCATCTCTCCTCTAATTCTTCTCTCCTGTCCTCTCTTCTGCTCACTTCTACTCATCTCCCCCTCCTCCTCCCCTCTCCTCCTCTCCCCTCTCCTCCCCTCTCCTCCTCTCTTCTCATCTATCCTCCCCTCTCCTCTCCTCCCCTTCATCTGCCCTCTCCTCCCCTCCCCTTCATCTCCCTTCTCCTCTCCTCCCCTTCATCTCCCCTATCCTCTCCTCTCCTCTCACCGTAGTGTGGTGTTGATCTGCAGAGCTTTGCTGAGCATTTTGGCACCGATGTCCTCCAGCCCATTCCCACTTAGGTCCACTTTCCTGAGGCAGGTGTTGCTGCCCAGAGCGTTCACCAACACCGTGCCACGTGAACGCAAACGAGAGTCGACCAGAGACAGAGAGTGCAGAACCTATGGAGCAGACCAAAGTCAGAGATGGAGGTGGGATTAGAAATGAAATACACAAAAATGACAGTTTGGATTCTTCACATGCTCTAGTTATTAGATAGAATCATAGTTTATTGTATACAAGATTTGTTGTCGTAGTTCGCTTTCTGTTTAGACATTACACTAAATCCTCACTGAATACTAACCAGAAGGATTTTTAGTCTTCCAGATGTTCTGTGCAGCTGTTCATCATTACACTGGGTCCTATTTATCAAAGCGTGTGAAGTTGTTTACGCCCCCAAATTACCATATATGCTAAGCAACTTCCCTTTAAACAGCTTGCATTGCTGATTGAGGATGACATGGGGCATGTTAAAAATCGAAGAAAATGTAATTCAATGCTATAGCACCAAAAAATGCTTTAGGCACTTTAACAAAGAGTTTGTGTAAGAAATAAAAAAGAACATTTTATATTTAGAAAACCTGTGATTGACTTATGTGTTGTTTTCATAACCAATCTCCAACTTCTTGTTTAAACGAGCCTGTAGTTAAAAACCTTTAAATCTGGATTTAAACGATATACCAACACTACAGTAAAAAAACAACATCTGAAGGGCCAATCTTTTTAGAGCTGCATCTTCTAAATCTTCCAGCATGGCCATCATCCCCATCACACACCTTGCATCTAATTATACCGATCTCCTGTCAGCTGTCTGCACCTTGGAAAAATACTCATCCAA
This sequence comes from Tachysurus vachellii, assembly GCF_030014155.1. Lineage (NCBI taxonomy): Eukaryota > Metazoa > Chordata > Actinopteri > Siluriformes > Bagridae > Tachysurus > Tachysurus vachellii. The sequence continues at coordinate 4,824,009 of NC_083471.1, read as the reverse complement.
TTATTCGGACACGGTTGACAGTAAGTCTGAGACTCCTTCTGTTTTCATATATAAAAAATTATAGTATAATTTTAGTCCATGATTTAGTGAGCTAGCATGAGGACGTGCTTTTGATCCAAAAGACTCCAAAGCCCTTTTATAAGTGGGATACGCGGGATAAAAGCTTCTGTAAATGATTCCCGATATAAAAGTGCAGCAATCCATGCAAATGATATGATCTGAAGTTTATCGATTTGAAGTATAGGTTAGTTAACCTTAGTTAGTTAGTTAACCTCACGGTTATCCTTCACACAGCAATCTAATAAGAACCTAATAATATACAGTATTTCTATCACTCTTCACTCTAGTCATATACACTCACTGTTGAAATAAAAACACAATGTTCTTACAAAAAATAACACGATTATTGATTACGCTGTCTGCTTTTTATGATTTAAGAGGGTTAGCTTCTAGAAAGCTGCAGTGCCACACCCTACTTAAAGAACTTCTAGGTCTGGTGGAAAAAAAAAACAGCATTGTCTTCGGTTTCTCTTGACAAATCAATAGTGTGCTCTGTGTCCTCACGGGTTTCTCAGATTATGTCAATATGATTTTATCAACTTGAAGAACTCTGCTCTCTTTCTCATGTCACTAGTTCCATTATTATTTCAAGTACTACTTTTAACACACTATATTACAGAGAGTAAGATATTGAGCAAAGGACACACACACACACACACACACAAGCAATATCAAATCTACAAAACAAAAGCTTTAACGTTCATATTATTCATACGGTTAATATTTTTGTCTTTAACTTTTTTGAGTGGAAAAAAACGACCCTTATTGTTAGATAGGCCTCATTTATCAATTTATTCATTTAATTAATCCATCTTTAAATTAATCTCATTCATCAATCTTTAAGTAGAGGTGTGTTTATGTTTGCCTCAGCAAAAGTTCTTCTAATTTAAAAGAAATGTATAAAGAATATTTTCTTTATATTTGCATGTGTTTGGTGATCAACTGTAACATACTAAATCGTATACTGAACACGACTCATTTACATATAGCGACGCCCACAAAACTCCATAAAAGGGAAAGTACAGATGCAACTGGGAGCATGAATTGAATGCTCAGGGTAAAGGCTGAAAATCAGAACTGGAAGTTATTTTGATAATAAAAAAAAATATTTATTTGTTTATATTCCTCTTAATTTACAGATTTGTGTTTTATAATCTTTAATTAATACCAATAATACAAATGTCTGGTTTTCATGCAAATTTTTTCCAAATCGCTCTGGATAAGGGTGCTAAACTCCGTAAAAGTAATAAAAATAAGCAACTTGACAGTATATTCCAGATATGAACATGCAGCAATCCCTGCTGATGATTTCGTTAGTTGTCTTCTTAGGTGTAGAATTACAAACACTTAAGGTTACGTACTTTTTTATCTCCTGTATAATTTTCTCCTGTAAACACTCATAGGAAAGATTTACACATACAGCTGTTAAGATCCAGATTAATAAACGACGTTGGATTTTTTCACTATTTTATAAGAACAACGTGTCACACATTCTATCTCTTTACTCACTCACTCACTCACTCATTTTCTACCGCTTATCCGAACTACCTCGGGTCACTGGGAGCCTGTGCCTATCTCAGGCGTCATCGGGCATCAAGGCAGGATACACCCTGGACGGAGTGCCAACCCATCGCAGGGCACACACACACACTCTCATTCATTCACGCAATCACACACTACGGACAATTTTCCAGAGATGCCAATCAACCTACCATGCATGTCTTTGGACTGGGGGAGGAAACCGGAGTACCTGGAGGAAACCCCTGAGGCACGGGGAGAACATGCAAACTCCACACACACAAGGCGGAGGCGGGAATCGAATCCCCAACCCTGGAGGTGTGAGGTGAACGTGCTAACCACTAAGCCACTGTGCCCCTCCCATCTCTTTACAATTACGTTTAAGGTTTTGGAGCGTTCCCAAAGCACAATTAGTTTTCTCTCCAAGTTGTCTTGTCTATTACAGAAATAATGTGATCAAACTCAAAATAATCAACAACTTTTTACCAATCAGCTCTGAGAATTCAAGACTTGAGATTAGCATCTATCCAAATCTGTGAGATTAGCATCTATTCACTAACATAGCATTATTTTCTTAAACTCACTCCAGCACCAGGTTTTTCTACAGACCACCACACATACTGTAATCCATTTAATTGGATATCATATATGACTTGATTAGCACTTGGCCTGTTTCTATATCCTTCAGTGTGTGTAGAAATAATTCAGCTATGAATACTCACACACTCTTCCTCCTGTATTAGTTGGACCAGTTTGTGCAGAATTTCGTCCAACACCCTGCGGATAGAAAAACACTGATGAGATTGATGAGGGACGAGTAAGAGATGGAGAGATGTTCTCTGGGGGCTTCATTAGGCACTACTCCTACAAATCGATTCAAAGACGCTCTGTACCTTAGATAAAGCTGCTGTTAGCAGTCAGTCTGGCTGCATTATGTGATTAGGAAACCTCCTCCTTGCCCATCAGTTATGGCTATTTGTTACTGAATTATATAGTCTAAAATTTCCATTTTCTAGTTAGAGCTTTTTCTATAACATAATAGCTGCTAATAAGGAGAGGATGAGGGCTAATTCTTGCTAGAATTTTAAGCATAATAAGGCTAGTCTAATGATAGCTAGGTTGCTATCAAACTGCTATCAAACAAAATCGTTTTAAGCTAGTTCACTACAGCTTAGTTAAATGTGTGAATATATAATTAGCTAACCTAACTATTGCTGGATTGCCAATTGTATTTAGACTGCTGTAAAACTAGCCTGGAAAATTGTGACAAAATGATTTAAATATCTTAGCAAAAATGCTATAGTTGGGTAAATGTTAAGAGGTTTCTGTGCCTCTTTTATTTAAATGTTTGGTTCGACCTTAAGCTGAAAAAATTTTGTATTTAGCTCAAGTTAGCCATTGGGCCTGCTTGTTACAGAATTAGAGAGCTGCTAATATTGCATATAGCAGCTTTAAAATGCCTTTTGCTTTAAATAATACTTTGTGTACCTTCTATTTTTAAGCCAATGAAATAAAATGTATAAGCACAATATAGACATCATCCTATTATTATTTTGCAAATACACAGAACTGCATAGATGTTAATATGGCATACCTGCTCTTGATGTTAAAATTTTTGCCCAGGTGGAGGTGTCTGAGTGAAGGATGTCTGGACAGACCAGTAAACACGATCAGCAGATCCGCATCAAACCCTGGTGTAAAATCAATAGTTAGATTACTATGTACTACTAATAATGAAGTCTTTAGAATTGGTGGAGTCTCGCGAGCTCACCATTGTCTGAGATGTCCAGTGTTGCAATAGAGGTGACTCGTGGAAACAGGTCTTGTATAACAGCTGCTCCAGCTGACCGTAACTAGGACATTGAACACTTATTTAACGGTTTTTTATTTAACATTTACATTTAACATTATTTAACTTTTAGAATTTTATGGCATGGAAAAGAATTGAAAAAATGCTATACCAGACTTTTTCTGATTTATTTTTCTAATAAAATTCTGTTTAAATTTCTGTCCGTCAATATGAAGATAAACATTACAAGGGTTTTTCATGATTTTATTGTGATAGGATAGGGTTAGGATTAGTGGTGAGTTTGGGGATAAGGGTAGAGTTAGGCTTAGCGGTAGGGTTGGGGTTGTGGTTAGGGTAGGATTAGAGTTGGAGTTTGGCAAGGATTAGGGGTAGGGTAGAGTTTGGGTTTGGGATGAGGGGCAGGGTTGGGGTTTGGTGTTATGGTTGGGATTTGGGTAGGATTAAGGTTGGGGTTTGAGATTAGGGGTAGGGTTGGGGTTAGGGTTAGAGTGGGGTTAGGTTTTTGCAAAGATGTTTTTAAATCAAGGGTATCCAATTGGGTTTGGGGTTAGGATTGGTGTAAGGTTAGAGTTTGGGTTTGGGATTAGGGTAGGGTTGGGGTTAGGGTAGGATTAGGGTTGGGGTTAGGGTAGGGTTTGGGTTTGAGATTACAGGTAGGGTTTGGGTTTGGTGTTAGATGTTAGGTGTGGGGTTAAGGGTAGGGTTGAGGTTTGGGATTAGGGTAGGATTAGGGTTTGGGATTAAGGTTTGGGATTGAACTCTGCTGGAAAAAACATTTAAAAAATAAATTCTAAAATTTGACATGTTTGTAAGTGTTCATATTTACAACTGACATATTTCAGCACAGCCATGGCAAGGTAAACATTCATATTGATGCTTTCTAAAAGTGTCAAGATATCTTTCACAGAAAACCCTGACTCATTTTTTCCCTCATTTTCAGTTTCTGGTTCAGCCACTGAATTGGACATCTGCCAGATTTTCCCATCTGACTACATACAAACATGCTACAACCCTTACAGAAGTGACTCTCAAACATATTTCTGACATTTCAGTGTTTCTGCATTGTTTGGGTTAACTGAACAAATCCGCAAAACAAGGCTGTGATTCCAGTGTGTTGCATTTTTCTAACTATTTAATGTTGTCTTCTTTAGGCAATATAGCGTGCCACAAGATTACACAGATTATGAGATACCTCGCAGCTGCTGATGTCAAGATGCATGTCGTTGATATGGGGGTTGTTGGTCAGACCTAAAAACAAATTTCTTTCAGAGAGAAAGAGAGGGAGAGAGATTTTAATCTTGAACATGATAAATCTAAATGAATCCTTATTACTATAATAAGGTAACAAAGAAAATGTGTGAGTAAATGAACTAAGGCAAGTTGAAGTAACTGTTCAACTGGGACGTATGCTTGTTGGAGTTATAACTAAACACTAAACAGGCTTCCTTTACGTCACAAAAAAAGGAACTTGTTGAACTCAATGTGGATTGGACCTTAGGATTTTTCATGCAAGCATGGACACCTCACCTGAGGGCTTCTGGTGGCAGCTTCATGGAGGCCAAACTGACGTGCGTGAGACTGAACGCGGAGCTGAAGAACTGACGGAACAGTGGTAGGGTCTCCTTTACCTTCCTGTTGAAGGGGCAGAGTTACAGTCTATTCGCATTAGACACAGTTAACACATACACACGTAACTTCGGATTTGTTTGGTAGAAATAAGTATTTTGTATGGTTCAACTCTTTCAAATCTTCTAGTTTTGATTAATGCATTTGATTCAGTGGACGTATCTTTATCAATAATAGAGTAGGTATATATAATAATACGCTGAATCAGATTAATAGAATTAAGCATCTGTTGCTTGTACTCCATCATATTGATAATTTGGTTGAGCTGTTTTTTTTTTGGTTGAGATGTGCATTTAAGCATCTTTAAGGATAAATAAATAATGAAAATGTTCTGTTACAGTTGTACACTCCCCCAGACACAGTGCAAAAAGGATAAGTCAATTCCCATGATGAAAAGGAAAAGAGAGACAGAATGAATCTAACCTGTGAGCAAAGGAGTTTTTGGAGAGGTTGAGGTAAGAAAGGTCAGCACAGCAGCCCCGGAGCAGAGCCCCAAACAGCTGCGGGATTAATTCAAAGAAAGTGAGAAGAGATGTAGAGAAAGAAAAGATACTGTAAAGCTTGCTGTAAAATATGAAAGAGGGAAGTGAGGAATTCAACCTCATTTACACCATTTGGTGTAAATGCACAGCATTTTATCTCATTTTATACAACTCAGGGTTAAGGGCCTTGCTCAGGGGCCCAGCAATGGCAGCTTGGTGGAGCTGGGATTTAAACTCACAACCTTCCGCTCAGTAGTCCAAAACCTGAACTACTAGGCTACCACATCCCCCTGTCAACCTCCTTGACCAAACCACCTCCATATTTGAGATCGATGTTTCTACTTTAAACTGACAAAAATCATGATGGTAATGGGAAGTGGAACAGTTTTCTTCTGAAGGTCTGATGTTGCAGTTTTGCAGGAGTAGTCAGCAGACATTCAGCTTCATTCTGCCTGAAAATGGTATAATGTATTTGCTGTTTAGGAAGAAATGTGCACCAAAAGTGGTAGTTCCTTTAGAGACTGGTGCAAGACCACGAGGTCAATTGTCAGATAAATTTGCTCTCTAGGCGGGTGCAATTGTATTATTTCCTCCCCTTTCAATCAGAGTGATACAAACCAATTAAATTTAGTTTCTGGGCTTATACTGTATACATGATAGAGGGAGGATAGTGCTTTCTTCCTGGTTAAGAATTTATACAGCAGCCTCATGTGTCCAAGAGGCAACTGGGCAAAATGGCCAAGTTGGGAGAAAATCGGGTCAAATGGTCAAATTTGTTGAAGAAGCCTAAAGTGCGGTGGATTAGCACCAAGGTCCTGGAGAAACGTTGTCTAATTTCACCGTGTCAGCTATATATGGTTGAAATGACAATAAAAGCTTCTTGACTTCTTGACCATCAGTTTCACATGTGATTTGGTCTACCCTGGGATTTACAGGCTGTGATGGATTGTCCAGCAGAATAAGAACACATGCTACCATTCTCATGAATCCATTAAAATTTGTAGAACTGAAGCTGTCTAATAGCTACTTCTAGCTCTATTCCCAGACAAATATTTTATTTCATAGTATATCTGGCAACCCTTCTCACAGCTTTCATGATTATTTTTGCTTCTCTATAAATTGTGGCTTAAGAGAAAACAATTAGAAAGAAAAAAAAAGACAGGAAGTACTCACCGAGTCCACGCAGCAGTCTGTGCCTGATAGGTCCAAGTGCACTAAACAGTTGGGCTGTGACAGGAACATATGCAGATGCTACACAAACATAAATAACCAGTGTCATTTCATCCACTGTGTTAAATGTGTGAATGTCTGATGAATGATGAAACAGAGTGAAGTAGACACTATGACACAAGGAGTTCTGGCACATCATGCAGTTTTGTGTGTGTTATATGAATGCAAATTGTATACGCTTTACATATGTGATGCTTGATGAACATCACGTGACGAAGGCAGATTGTGTGTACATCACACATTCCACAGAGTTATGTGTGTGTATATGTGTGTACCGTTGCGTCCTCTCCGGACAGAATGCCAGGGTTCTTGCTCAGGTCCAGATGAAGGAGTGAGTTTGAATAATCATCATTAGAGCAAAGAGCCTGAGAGAGAGATACCACACCTGAGAGAGAAAGAGATACAGATGAGGAAAAATACAGAAAGTCAGACAGCTCTTCTTTCTCACATACTTGATTACCTTGATAACTTACACTCTGATGTATTATGTAATAACAAAATTGTAATTTCGTGTAAAAAAAACTGCCTAGCCTCAGGACATGGTCTTAAACATGCTTACCAAGTTTTGTGTTAGTGCATTAAAGGTGGGGGACACGATGATTAAAAGCCAATGTTGACATTTGAAATCACCAAAACAAACACGCCCCTAACTCAAATGAGTGTCACCCCCTGTTTTGATAGCTCCGCCCACACATACATACGCAACCCAGGCAACTATTATGGCGGAACCTGCAGGAGCAGCTGGCCGAGGGTTTATTTTTATCAATAAATGAACACAATGAGTAATACTATGGTAATACAGATGTGTTTTTGTAGTACTGTGTGTTGTACTGTGAAAGGTTTAGCTCTGTATAACACGGAAGACATTCAGTTCTCTCCAGTGCTGGAAAGCTGATCCTATATTAACACGGTTCCTACTTCTTGCCTTATCGTAAGCCTTTTTCCGCTTTTCGTTTTTATCCGCCATGTCAATGTTTCAATCGCTTTCTGCTAATGTCACACATGCGCACTGAACACTCTCTACGCCGCATATTGACAAGACACGCCCCTTTCTGCTTATCGGCTACACGTTTGTTTTGTTTGTCGGCCCGACTTAGTTTTCTGAAGCATTTCTCAAACATCGTGCACCCCACATTTAAGTCCTTGTAGAGATACAGCTTCACATCCTGTTTGGTGGCTTCGCCGTCAGATTCGTTGACCCATTACAGGCAAACCGTTTAAGATATTTAAAATTCTTTTGATAACTTTTGTCCTTGTTGGTCTGAAGATGATGTTGGACAGATTTTGCAGAAGGGGTAACGGAAAAGAATCCAAGATGGTGGAAAAATAAATCAGACGAAAATGAACGTAATTTATTGTGTTGAACTTGCCTCAGTGGAGGAGATCCAACTAAATCCAATTAAATTTTATTTTGAACTGGGTTTAAAAGCTATGACTTTAAATGTAGTTCCAAATTAGGCCCAAATTTGACCCAATGGTGGCACTACAGAGTTGGCAGCACTTGGCCCAAATTTGGTCAGAATATTCCTTTGCCCCTCTTCAACCAGTGTGCCAAATTTTAACAAGATTCTATGGACTGCTAATGACACACTTAGAAGAAAATGTAAAATAACAATAAGATGCCTTCACACCTTCTGGTGCTTGGCTCCCTAACTACATCTTTCTTTAAATAAGCCAACAGAAAAAAAAATCTGCCTTGTCATTTTCTATTATATCATCAGTCATTCTTCATTATTGAAACCATGTCATATATTAATATGCAAAAGCACATTGTATATAATCTTTTATTCAGAACATTCCTTCAAAATAAATGTTGCCCAGAAACAGGAAATCATTGCCAATAGCAGGATCCGGCACAACGCTGGGACTGAATGTGCACCACAGGAAGCTAGTAATTACACCAAGCAGCCTCGGCTGGCAGCTCATACGGGACAGAGCACAAAAGAGCAGCGTGCGAAGAAAATCGAGGTTCGGTTTGTCAGTCAAACCATGCTCTAATTCTCTTTCTCCGCTCTGTTGGTGGACAAAGCCGTCTCTCCAGGTACAGCTGATGACCTGACATGTTTACACTGCCTGTCACAACCCAGCATCCCACACACATCCAACACAGTCCTTGGGGCCAAATGTGTGGGTGAACATCACCTTCTAATGCACATGCAGTTCCATATACACACAATACACAATGTCAGCAGAATGTAATGTTTTTTGTCTCGTATTTTGTATAATTGTTTTTTTCTTTGACACACATACACACCTGAAATCACAACTGCATTTTTAGGGGGCCAAGCACCAAAGCTGCATAGTCACCCTATTGTTATTCTATTTTTTCTTATTCTTCTTTCTTTCTATATTTCTTTCTTTCTTTCTTTCTTTCTTTCTTTCTTTCTTTCTTTCTTTCTTTTTTTCTTCTTTTCTTTCTTGCTTTCTGTCTTTTTCTTCTTGCTAGGGTTTCATTAGCAGTCCATAAAAATGTCTGGAAAAAGTTAGTTTGGGGAGATTTTTCAAGTGATGCCAATACTCTAGCACCATCATCAAGTCAAATTCGGGACTAATTTGTCCGAAATTGTGGACTTCACTGGATTTCCTGGGTTGAGACAAATTCACCACACACTTTGACATCAATTTCCACCAATTTAGATTCTTCTGCCATCTTGGATTTTTTTCAAAAACAAAATTTTTTTTTGGCTACATCTCCAAATGATGTCCAATCAACACCAAATCTAACATGCATTATCTACAAGCCAACCTGGACAAAAATATTTTGAATATCTCAACGGTTTGCTAGTAATTGTCAACAAATCTGGCCGCAAAACAGGACGTGAGGCTGTATCTCAGCAACGACATTGTGCATTTACAGACAATTTGGTAGGCATCTTCAGGACGGTGCAACAAGGCTAGGCAAATAGCAATTTATTTGCCAGTGCCACCTACTGGTCATAAATGACAACATACTATAATGTTTACATCTAACTATCATTGTTGCTAACCCTCCTCAAAATCTTGTGTCTGTCTAACTGTCTAAATGCCACAGTAGGAAAACAACACCACAGGTCACAGCACTAGCAAAAGCTGCAGCATCCGTGCCACCAAGTCTGGGTGCTTGGACCCTGACAATCAGGAGCTTTAAATGTTATTATTATTATTTTGCCATACAGGAAATTCAGACAATCTGTTATTCAGGACATTCCCAAAGTTATAAGAGGCCATGCATTATTATATTTTTTCTTTCTTGTTTTGTCGTGATAATGACTTCATTTTTCTCATTATTTCGAGAAAATGTGATCTCAAAACAAACTTTTGTTATGTCGAGATAATGAGAAACATGTCAATCACGACAAAACAAGAAAGAAAAAATATAATCATTTTTTATTAGGATTCTTAGGACTACCGCAAGACATAGATAATGTCACTCATTAAAAAGTAAACTTTTACAATGTGAAATTTTAACGAGAACAGTAACATATAATTCATCAAGTGTACATGGAAATGAATAAATAAATAAATAAATGTACTGTGATACCCTTTGTTCAAAATTTTGAGTTTATCTGCTACTGATATGAATCTCAGATAAATAATACATGTGTCGCATTATGAATGTTATAAGTCGTGTGTGTGTGTGTGTGTGTGTGTGTGTGAGGATGTGCAGTGGGGGTTTAACCAGCATCAAAGCAAGCAAGCATTATCAAAATCTTTCATCCCTTCAAGCACGAAATATTACGTCATGCTAAAACAAACAGAAAGCAAGAATCCTGGTCAGAACGCATTATATAAACGTCAAAAAATCGATTTTAAACATCTAAAAAATTCATAAAGGTTTCGAAAGACTGAACATTAAAAGATAAACACTGTGGAGTTACAGCTGAAAATGTTCCTGCATAGAAATGAATATTCAAGTCAGCCCAGTGCACAACGTACTCCTACTGGCCACTTTATTAGGAACAAACATACAAACATATATACGTGCGATTATATAATCAGCCAGTCCGCATTTTTTTAAATTATCTTGTACGTCCATTTGTTATCATTTCTGACTTGTCCAATGAAACACTGATCATTCTGGAATGTAAATAATCCTCAGATTTTGATCAAATCTGATTATATATCTGTTGTAAATGAACTGTACATAATTTTCTCCATTGATCTGCTCACTCAGTCATGAGTAACTGTAGCTGTTATGATTTCTGAATGATGTTTTTTGGTTCATTTCTGAATGATTTTTATCATCAGGCTTGTTTTTCTTATTGGACACTGCGTTATCCCATAATGCAACAGGAAGTCAGCAGAGAAAAGGAGTGCTGTAGGTATTAAACGATGTTCCTAGTGGTTAAACCGCACTCGTGTGTAGGATAAATTATAGAGTAAATTTGCTGAAGGTTTCAACAACAACAAAAAAACACAGCTGAAGTTTTTAACAAAATATTTCGTGACTATGATGTCGTACGGTCGCATGATACGGCGGATGTACTGTGATCGGATCGTATTCTTACTACACGCATTTACTGAACAGAACACACACAGAGTTGTGTTTTTAGCACTAAAGTTTGATTTGTAGTATACAATTCGTTGTTCTTGTTTTTTTAAACACTTTTCTTTGGCCCACCTTTGGACGAGAGTGATGTTTTGGACAGGTTAAGGAGACGGAGTCCTTTGCTAAGACGGCACACTTGCTGGATCAAATTGCACACACCTGTAAAGACATAGCAAGAAGTAAGAGTCAGTGTGAGTGATTCGTTTCAGAGAACGAGGGAAGGAAAGATTTATTCAGTAATTAACTTATTGTCAAAATTTCTGTTATTTGTTAATCAAATGTTGTATTTTATTTACAGCTCAAATTGTAGCCTGCAGGGAAAACTAGTGAACATTTTTGCAGCTCTTAGTTTTGTTTTTGTTTTAAATTGTCTTCAGTAAGCTTATTGCTAAGTGCAACTGTGACTCGTTGATACTTTTTCTGTCATCACCACAATTTATTCGAGCAAACTCATAAAAAGTGTGTGTGTGTGTGTGTGTGTTTGTGTGTGTGTCTGTGAAATAATACCTTGGTTATCCAAGGTGTTATGAGCTAAATTGAGAGAGTGAATCACCGATGCTGGGTTCTCAGACAGCGCGACAGACATCTTCTGAGGAAAATCACTAAGATAAACACAAACATCAGCTCTCACTTTTTCAGCAGTAAAACAAAACACATTTTCACCCTGGAATACTAACACAATCGCTTCATTAGTTATCTGACTGGAATTCAACGGTCGATCAACATTGTGAACCGTTTTATAACTAACTAGATTTAGTTTGTTCTTTTTTTTCTTTCCTTGATTAATCAAGCTGAACGACTCGCAGTTCTTCCCGGATCAGAGCTTACAAACCACTTAATAAGAGAGAATCAAACTAACGATTTGAGTCCGACGTTCTCCAGAGTCAGCTCTTCCAGACTGGAGGACTTACTGAGCGTGTGTAAGACCTGTTCTGTGACCTCTGACCCCTACGAAAAAGAACAATGATTAGGATTGCAGTTCCACTGAGTGTCTTATTGTTGTTCATTAAAAATCGTAATAATAGCAATAACGACTATTTACTTAGGTATTGTATTATATATATATATATATATATATATATATATATACATATATATGTGTGTGTGTGTGTGTGTGTGTGTGTGTGTGTGTGTGTGTAAAAAAACAGCAAAGAAAACAGCATAAGAAGCCAGAAGGTGCAGAAAACAGAGAAAATCAATTTTTTTTAAATCTAAAAATAAATATTTCTAAAATACAATTTACCCATTAAAATAAAGACATAATTAAAATAATAACAAAATATTAATAGGTAAAATAAAGAATTGTTTTGGGTGTAAAAAAACAATTACAAATTCTACATTAATTCAATTAAAATTTAAATGAAAATTTCACAATAATGTATTTAATAATATGATATTAAATATGAAATATCATAATATTTACAATAGTTCTAGTAAAATAAAAAGAAAATAATAAAATAAAATGTTAGTGATACTATAACTATAAAACTATAGTTTATTTATACACACACACATATATATATGTATTATGTATATGTTATATATATATATATATATATATATATATATATATATATATATATATATATATATATATATATATATATAAAGCCTTTTTGCGTAAATTACTTTTAGTTTAAGTATTTGTGTACAATGATGTAAGACATTCGGTTAAACAATCTGAGCTCAACTGACTGATTGACTAAGTGCATGCTGGGTAAATATAGAGAGGACAGGATAGTTACAATGCGCATGTCTTTGCAGTAGAGTTTGGTGAACCATGTGTTGTAGGCCATAGATGCAACAATTACTGCAAGATCTCTGCAAGAAAAACACACACACACACACGTATAAATGAGGGAAAACAACATGAATATAATTCTTTTTTAATCCGTATATAAAGCAATAAACAGTCATACAAACTGCTCTGATAAACAATATTTTACATAATTTTGTATTCTTTATACGTTTTTATTATTATTATTACATTATTTATACATTCTTTTTATTACAGTTTTCATGGTTGGCTGACTGAATCACTCAGATTTCTCAGATTTGTAGTAAAGTAGCTGGACTTTTATTTCATTTCATTCTGCTGAAGTTATAAGACTGTGTAAGGATTCTACACGATACAGACATCACCTAGTCCAAATCCAGGACTTTTTCCAAGCACCAGCATTTAATTTTCAAGGTCTTTAGGAGAGTCATGTACAGTATTGAAAAGCCAGTTCTGATAAACATCAGTTTCCAGGATAACAGCAACACTATTTAACCAAAAGTTTGTGCACCCCTGGCCTTCATATCCCTATGTGCTTGATGAACGCCTGACGAAGAAAGAAAGGATGGACGGACGGATGAAAAAACGAACGTACGAACGAACGAACAAAAGAAAGAAAGAAAGAAAGAAAGAAAGAAAGAGAGAAAGAAAGAAAGAAAGAAAGAAAGAAAGAAAGAAAGACAGAAAGGATTAACCCAAAATAATTCTAAAACATAATTTCCTGCTCAACACACAAACATAAATATTATCAACCACAATATCTATTTAACGCTCTAACTCTCTAAGTCAAATACACGAAACGGAAAACACGTTTATTTTGTGGCATTGATTTGTATTTTTGGAAACGACTTAAAAACGACTTGAACATTGTGTAAGTCTGAACACTGTGTAAGTCTGAACATTGTGTAAGTCTGAAAAATTCAAGTATTTTAAAGCATTTATTTTCTTTCTTTAACTCCAACAGCGAATCATTTTGATGTGAACATTTATTTACATAGTTATAATAAGTCCTCTTAGAGTGGCATCAATAACTGTGCCAATACAGGTAAATATTTTTAAGTTCTTGTCTTTAATAATTACACACACACACATTCAGACTCACATATAGAACTGGAAGCCAAAAGAACAAAGCGCACACACACACCTACTCTCCAAGTGACTGAAGTCCAGTAGATTGAACTCACGGTTGTCTTGGGAATGATAGATGGTATCCACATCCTGAAAACACACACACACAATAGCTTACACACATCATATGCATAGATATTCATAATGCTAAAGCTTTAAACACACACACACACACACACACACACACACATTGTTCCACACATTGTATTCATATACAGTAAATTCATTAGGTTCAAACTGTACACACACACTTGTCTTTCCACACACACACTTATTCTTACACACACACACACAATACTATATTCATATACATTTATTTTGCTGAAAATGTACACACACACACACACACACACACTTCCACACATCATATTCATATACAGTAAATTCATTATGTTCAAACTGTACACACACACACGCAAACACACTCATCCTTTTACATACTCTATTCATATATATTTATTTTGCTGAAAATGTACACGCATGCGCACACACACACACATACACCCTCTCTCTTACAGCTTACCCACTGCACCTCCTCTTTGCAGCTGATACCATTGTAATCACAGAGAGCAGCATACGTCTCTGAGAAGCCACCTGAGAAAGACAGACTTCGTTTATCTGTGTGTGTGTGTGTGTGTGTGTGTGTGTGTGTGTGTGTGTGTGTGTGTGTGTGTGTTGCTGTATTTTTGACACGTACCACAAGCTCTCTGTGTCTCCACTGATGTGTCTGAGCTCGGAGAGTACTTCCTACTTCCATCTGACAAATCACTGTCTGAGTGACAGAGTGAAGGACTGAGGGAGAGAAAAAGAAACCAGTTTTATTTTTTTACAATTGGCAAAAAAAACCCGCCTTAAACCGGACACAACATGAGATCTTTATGCACTCACGCAAACACAGAGTTGTTAAATATTCGTGACAAGGCAAAGTTGATGTGGTTGATCACATGATCGCGATGGTCACGTGACTGAAGCCTGAGGGAATAGGTAGACTTGTCGGTTTCTATGACAACCTGCGGAGGAGGAGAGAAGAAAAGACACCAAATGCTGTCACTCGCATGCTGTATTGACACTGAACTGAAGAAAAAAGTGTAATTATAATAGTTTATAAAATTGTATAAATAAAAACATAATATTTAGAAGATGAATTTAGACATTCATTTGGAATTGGGACATTAAGCCAGCTATTTTGGGCTTTATTTTCTCCTCCAAATGGTTCTGACAGGTGAAAAAAATGCATACTAGTCTTTCTTTAGACAGTCTATAGATAGACAGTTTGGTTTAGTCTAAAAAAGATTAAAAACAAAAAATCGTCAAGCTGTTTTCAATGAAAACACACAAAACATATTCTCTTGTATATAAATGTAAACTACACGCTCCTCTTCATTAAGCACTCAGTGCAGACCAGACAGATAAAGTGTATAAAGGTCAATTCTGACCTAGCTGCCTTTAACTGAACCTATTTGTGTGTGTGTGTGTGTGTGTGTGTGTGGTGGGGGGGGGAGGGGGGGTGTATATGTGTGTGTGTGTGTGTGTGTGTGTGTGTGTGTCTACAGTTTCAGCAATATGAATGTATATGCTTGTAACGTGTGCTTGTGTGTGTGTATGTGTGTGTGTGTGTGTGTGTGTGTGCGTGTGTGTGTCTACAGTTTCAGCAATATGAATGTATATGCTTGTAACGTGTGTGTGTGTGTGTGTGTGTGTGTGTGTATGTGTGTGTGTGAGTTTCAGGAATATGTATATGCATGCAATTTTATTTTATTTAGCTTATGTATATGCATATAATTTGTGTAAGAACATTGCGTGTTGTGTGTGTGTGTGTTGTGCGGGTGTGTGTCTACAGTTACAACAATATGAATGTATGTGCCTGTAATGTGTGTGTGTTTGTGTGTGCCCGTGTGTGTCTGCACAACAATATGAATATATACAGTATGTATATAATGTGTGTAAGAACATCATATGTGTGTGTGTGTGTGTGTGTGTGTGTGTGTGAATACAGTTTCAGGAATACGAATGTATACAGTTACAACAATATGAATGTATATGCCTGTAATGTGTGTGTGTGTGTGTGTGTGTGTGTTTTCTGTGTATGTGTGTGTTTGTGTATGTGTGTGTATGTGTGTTTTGCTGGTGTGGGATATAGCACAGTTAACATACCACCTGTAGAGTTAAAATCATGGCGGTAAGGGTAATTGTAGAGAATTAGGATTCTGAGCAGTGGCCAGGTAAAAACCACAGGACTAAGGCAGGTTGACTCACTTGTAGCTCCGGGTGTGTGTTCATGGCTCGGATTTCCAGGAAATTAAACGTGGTCTCCACCTAAAACATACAGTTTTATCATCGTTCATGTGGAATAACATCAAATCAGACTGTGACAAGCAGAACCACTGACTACCACAAAACTAACCTTAGTCGGCACCTTTGACGCCATAAGATAAATTCTCCATGTGGTGATGACCTGAAATAAGACCAGAAGCATACGGAAATAGTCAGCATAGTTAGTACATACGTTTATATGGATATTAAAAATCTTTCACAAATCTTTCTTCTGGAAAATGTTTTCCAGCCTCATTGTGAAATTGCAATGTGTACAAATGAAGTGAAGAAACTTGGGAAACAATAAGCAAAAAAGCAACAATAACCAGGTTGCATAAGTATTTACACCCCAGAACTAAGATTTTGCTGAAGCACCTTTTGATTTTATTACACCACTCAGTCTTCTTGGATAAGAGTCTATCAGTGTGCCAATATTTTCCGACTCTTTCATTCCCTGTTAAAACATCTCTCTTTTAGAAAGAGTCATAAATCCATCTTCAGTGTCTTCAAGACAGGATTTTCAACCATTTATTTTTGTTATTTTTTTGTAACTGAGAAAAAGCCGAGAACAGGAAATAACGTCTGAATAAAGTCAATGGACATTTATTGTAACTATAAATTTACAAAAAGCATTGTTATTACATTGTTGTTGTAAAGGTGGAATAAAATGCTATGTGATGGTTATTATTATAAATATTAGCAACTTTAGAGTTGGAAAGAAAAAACAACACATCGTCTTTATTTGAACCTTTATTCACATACAGATATAGTACACATACAAACACACTCACTCACACACTGTATTTGCAGGTTGCCCTAGAAACCATTAGTGGCTCTTTCTGTTTTTTTCTCGCTATTGATTTTGGATCCTTTTTTTCATCGACGCTGAGTGCCACAATTATGCAGGCCTCTGCTGAGCTACAATCATTCAAAAGGTCTTGGCTGTATCTATTCAAATCTGGTCATCTTTCCGAACAAAACTACCACTGTGGAAATACACTAAATGGCCTGTCGGTGTCGGTGTCGTTGTAATATTTATGTTGGCACTGGATGTGATTCATCCATTTTGATTTGGCAAAAATAAAACGTCAGCATCGTTTGCACAGATCGTCACGCACAGAATATCTTCAGACCTTCGAGATTAAAGGCATGGTACTGAGAACAGAGGCTTCTGTTCTTTACAAGATGGCGGAAGGTTTTCTCTGGCTGCTGCATGTGCTTCCCGCACCGTCCAATGCTTCTGTCACAATAACAGAATAGCATGCAACCAACTGCTCAAGAACCTGCTAATTAGAATTCGACAAATGGTCGTGAATAAATCATGCGCTAAGCTTCACGTGTACAGAAGGATGTTCTGTATGAAGCAGTGATAATCTGATACAAAAAAACAGATGAAGATATACATTTATAAAAAAAAATTCTTGTTTATTATTGATTAAAATGGTCAAAGTGCAAATGCAAAGGGACATACACACACACACACACACAAATGGAAACCTATATTTTATGTGGTATAAACACGGTACAAGTGAGGAGTAAAAAGATTATCCTTACACAGTAAAAGATTAGTTATATTATTTGTTATTATCAAAGATGCTGGATTAACCAATATACAGATAGTCTGTGAGGATTATGTGTATTCATTCATGGATGAGTCTTCTAAAAGTATAACACTATGTTTTTGCTTCTGTTTGAATCTCAAGTCCACTATTCTGCCTTTCCTTGGTCCCTGAGCAAAGCCCTTAACCCCCAATTGCTCAGCTGTATAAGATTGAGATTAAATGTAAGTCACTCTGGATAACGGCGTCTACCAAATTCCATAAACGTAATTTTTTTCTAAGAGTGAATGCCTGATAAATACAATACAAAATATTAACACTTAATAACTTTCAATTTGTTTACAAATCCATCAGACATGTCCCTGTAGATGATTTGTTACTACAGAAACGCTAAGTAGTAAAGCTAAAGTAATAAAATATAATTATAATTAATATAAAACTTTTAAAATTATCACGTTCTGACCAGGTTTAAGATTTCAACAACTTTAGCCCTATATTTATACCATGATCAACTGGAACATATATATAAATATTTTATTTTGTAACATTTTGGTGAAAGCCCTCCTATTGCCTTGCAACACGCTTGACTACTGCGTTTGACTGTAAGAGCATGAGAGCACACGTAGCTTTAAGATGAAGACTATGTTTGATTGCTAGTTACACAAGGAGAGTTAAAAAGAAGAAATACAATTCGTATTCAGAAATCAAGATAACGGCACATCATATATATTGTAGCTAGCTAGCTATTTCGATGCAACTTAGCTATAACAATGGTTAAGGTTATCCCTGTGTTATATTAGCTATTAGCTAAATGTTATTGCTAAAGTTGTTCACGCTGGTCGTACAAAACAATACAAGTTTTAATCAGTTCCAGTCTGCAGTCTTGCTCTGTATAAATTGTTTTAATGAAATAATCATTTGATAATAGATGCTTGTGGTAGAAAGATAAACAGGAGAAATGACGTAATGACAGTGCAGACATCATAAAGCTGGCATGTATCTCAAATCTGCAATTAATCTAGTCATAAACAAAGCAAAACATGCCTCTAGGGGCAATACTATGCAAACTCTTTGTCTCTTTTAACACAGACAAAATAACAGCTTGACTCAGAGCCTTAAGAATCTTCAAGTAATGTTAATTAGGTTTATTCAATAATGCACTCTATACAGCACTTATATTGACTATCATACCAGTAGTAGCCCAAGGAGTAAGAAATATGTTGTTGAGAAATGGCATCAACATTCATATCCTGTGCATTGAGAAAACTCTCTTCCCAAAAGAACGAACAAAAACGAAGCAAAAAATAAAATACAATTCAGGCTCTGGGGAAAGCATCTTATAAGATCTTATAAAAACTCTTGCACAGCTCAACTCAACAAAACTATCAGCCTGATTTCATCTCAAAACAGCCTTTAGGACAGGGTTAGAATGACTCCCTGATGATTAGGAAGAGATTACAGTACATTTAAGTGGTACAGCTGTCTACTGGATCTTATAAGACCTCTTCAATTGGTGTTTTGAGCCTAGAGGCATCCGTAAATCATAGCCAAATAGCACAGGGGACACTGATCCACTTGATATGATGCACCTGATTCTTTCCAGAAATTGGCCCATCTGTACACCTATGTATTTACCCAATTATACAGCCAACCAACCCAATGTTGTTTGCTGCAGAGCAATTCAGAAAGTCATCCAGATACAGGTTACCAGTTCCTGTTATTCTATATAATGTTTACATTAAACATGGAATGTTTGGAGAAACAGAAGTGAAGCAGCAACAATATTTGGTCCTCAGCAGTTCTTGCTATGTTCCCTGTATTCTGAGATGTTTTCAAATGAAGATGACGAAGCCTTTATTTGTCACATATTTGTCATATGTGCCACCTAGTTAGAAAGCTAGGGTCGGAGAGCAGAATCAGACACGATGCTGCAGACCAAGCTTAGAGAAGGTTGAAGGCTTTGCTGAAGGGCCCAAAAGTGGCAGTTTGGTGGTGCAAAGCATTGAAGCCCCTGACCTACTGATCAATACCCCAGAG
This sequence comes from Tachysurus vachellii, assembly GCF_030014155.1. Taxonomy (NCBI): domain Eukaryota; kingdom Metazoa; phylum Chordata; class Actinopteri; order Siluriformes; family Bagridae; genus Tachysurus; species Tachysurus vachellii. The sequence goes on along the minus strand of NC_083471.1, from coordinate 4,803,941 downwards.
CCTGAACTGTTGAATCACCTCTACCCAACATTTTTCTGCTCATGATGGTTGTAAAGGACATGACAATTCTCCTCAGAGCTCTCTCATTATCTGCCATGAATTAAACTGGATTTAATTGACTTTAAACACAATAACTCATATTGACAAAGTAAAAAATCTCTAGTTTATGTGAGTGTTTTAACTCTTAATTCAGTACTCTGAAGAAGCACCTTTGGCAGCATTTACAACCAAGTCATATTTAAACGTTCCACACATGGATTTGAGAAGTTTCTCCCAATCTTCTGGGCAGATCTCATCAAGCTCATACAGGTTGACTGGCAAGTGTCTGTGAACTGCCATCTTCAGGTGTCTCCACAGATATTCTAAGGGGTTCAAGTCTTGGCTTCAGTAGGGCCACTCAAGGAGATTACAAAGATTTGTTGTAAGTTAAATTAAACCATTGATTTTTTTCCTCATTTTTTTAAGACTTCTTGCTTTCCATCTTGCCACTACCATTAAGGTAGAGTATTTCTCAGATGGTAGTCCTGTCAACAGACTTTCTAATATCTGATAAGTTTAGAGTGATCATTGGCTTGGTGTGGAGTGATCACATGGTCACCTCTTAAATCAAGGCCCTTCTAGCCTGGTTACTGAGTTTGGCCAGCTCTAAGGTGGTTCCAAACCTCTTGATGGACCCAACTGAGGTTCTGGGAACATTCAAAGCTTTGAAATTTTTTTGGGAATGTCTTGAAAAACATGGATGTCAGATGTCGGTGGATGTCTTGAGCCTCATGGTTTGGTTTAAGAATCATGCATAGTAATCAGTTGCCTTTTCCACAGGTAGGCTCAAGTCAAGTTAGATCCACAAGTCTAGGCAAACCTCAACTTAGAATAAATACTTATCTAATTAAGATATTTCAGTTTTCCCATTCATTTTTATCTGCGTTGAATATGCTACACAGGGTTGTGGGGAACCCAGAGCCTATCAAGGACTTGGCGGCATGAAGCAAGGACATCATTGTGGGCAACCTATCGCAGGGCACAGCCACACAATATGGACCGTTCGGAGATGTCAATCATCCTACCACTAATGTCTTTGGACTGGGGAGAAAACCAGAGTATCACAAGCAAATCGTCAGAGCATGTGGAGAAAATTTGCATGGCAGAGGCACTTCCAGCTACCCCCTTTCCCCAATCTCTGTCAGTCAGCCTTGGTATAAGTTTATAATGAGTATATAAGTTTATCAACTCAGATACAATATAGCTCATTAAAATTTATATAATTTTACTTCTTTAAGGCAGTTTTGCTGCCAAGTCTTGCTTGTCCCTCATGCCTACATTTCAAAGCTTTTGTCATCTCCATGTCATTTCCCATTTTTCCAGTATTTGATTTCTGCTTTTATTTGTTCTGGTTGATTCTCCTCACACTATTTGCTTCTTTATTGATTGTATGACTTTGACCTTTTTTTGCTCCATTAACATTTACTGTTCTGTCTGCCATTTTGGACTGTCTGCTTCTTGTTCCAATAAACTCTATTTATTGCACTTTAAACCGAAGCCGCTTCCGCTAGGTTTGTCGCAGTCTGTCTTTCTGCTCTGTTGCTCTACACTATCATTTGTTATGCTGCCCGCTGTCTCTAAAACGGAAAGATTTTCCCAGTTTATTTCCTCTAGGTACTTCGTATTAAATAAGATGTCAAATAAAAAAAAAAAAATGAAGCTTATAAATTACACGTTTTCTTGGACAACTGGGTTAATTACACTGCATACAAAGAAGGTGGAGTCTTCTGTTTCAGGTTTTTGTAGATGCTAACTGTTCTTAATAACTCTAACAAATCCAGATTGTATCACTCACTCTCTCACTCATTTTCTACCGCTTATCCGAAGTACCTCGGGTCACGGGGAGACTCTGCCTATCTCAGGCATCATTGGGCATCAAGGCAGGATACACCCTGGACGGAGTGCCAACCCATCACAGGGCACACACACACTCTCATTCACTCACTCAATCACACACTACGGACAGTTTTCCAGAGATGCCAATCAACCTACCATGCATGTCTTTGGACCGGGGGAGGAAACCGGAGTACCCGGAGGAAACCCCCGAGGCACGGGGAGAACATGCAAACTCCACACACACAAGGCGGAGGCAGGAATTGAACCCCCAACCCTGAAAGTGTGAGGCGAACGTGCTAACCACTAAACCACCGTGCCCCCCGAGATTGTATCATGTAAAGGAAAAATTAAACTGTTTATTAATTTAAAATAAAAATGTCTTTAATATGCTTCCTTCAAAAGATTTCCTTCATCTATTTTCCTAAAGTGTTTAAAACACTTTATTAGGGTTGGGTTTGGGTTGGATTTAGAAGAAATTAAAAAAAAAAAAACATTTAATGTGAAATAAATGTGTTGAATATCTAACATTTTTGCCAAGTTACACTGCCATAATTGGAAGAAATGTATTCACTTTGAGATGTTACTTTAAGATAAATATTTTACTGTCATATTATTTGTTCCTGAAGTGATTTTCAGATTCAATTAATTACACACCTTGCTAGTTCTTGCTAATTGAATCTATTTTTATATCATATATTGTTATGAAAAGGAAGTAAAATGTATATTTATTGAGACAAACACAGTAAAAGGAAATGGCTTATATAGAAGATGTATTTCTTTTTGTCCATCATTTTCAACATCCAGCAAGTGCTTCAGCAAACATTAGCAACAGCTTCATGTGTTTCGCACAACAGGAAACTGTACTGATAAGACGATTAGAAAGTTGGGCCCTACAAACCATAACTTCATGATCTAATGATCACTTTACTGAGCTGTTACTCAGATCCGCTTAAGGATGTGCTTTCTATCTGTACGGTCCTGGAAATCATATTATTTGAGACATATTAGTGAATATTATATGGTAAAAACAACAACAACAACAACAACAACAATAACAAAACAGCACACAATTTCTGGTTGTTTATTTCTAATAATGAATCAGATATGAATCATATCAGCTGAGTCATTTTAGTTAATTTGCTAATATTGGCTCTTTTAACACTTGCTGTGCCTCCCACTCTTAACACACAATGCCTGCTTTTATTGGGGTTTTTTCGGTTGAACTATTTATTAGGAAGACATTCATTTCCCAGAGATTAATCAATGAAACAAGCAACAAAAGACCAGAAAGCCTGTATGCACTGATTGCAGAGTGATCGGATCGGATAGGCTAAGAAATCATATCAAGCACTGAGGCTTATAAAACGATGAAACATTTACAGCTTGCAAGCATGTTTTTTCTCACTGTGGACCGTCTGTTTTTTTTTTCTTTTCTTGGTAGAGTGTCAAAAATCTCTGGCTTTTATAAACAGAAAAACAGAAAGCCCAGAATACTGTCTTAACAACAAACACAATTCCTCAGAGCAATATGACACGACACACTGGATGATTCACCTGCTTTTTTAATTACCGTATGTTTAATTACTTAAATAAAAAATTCAATCCAGTGTTAATCCTGTTGGTAATGTGTAATATACTGAACCAGTCTGATTAAGACCTCCTATTATTGTGATAAAGGATTCTTCTGTTTTTTTGTAGCAATTTTTTATTTGTCAATCATTATGATTCAGATCATACATAGTATACAGTAAATTAGTTTTTTCAATGAAACTAAATACCAATAATAATAATAATAATAATAATAATAATAATAATAATAATAATAATAATAGTCATTATATATAGTTTATATATTGTGTACATTTATTCTATCTGGATCATATACATGTGACATTAATTAACTTAATTTAAAACTTAACTTAAACAATTATTTTAATGTACTTATTACTTTCTGATTTAAAAATTTGTTTAAATTTTATGTAAAAAAAATTTTCACAATTTTCACTTTTCACAATTTTAATTAAAAACACTTAGTAATGTAAACATCTGTATATTTTATTTTATTTTATTGTAATTTGAAATTTTGTAATAGAAAAATGACTTTTATTTTACTGTTTTTCTGTAAAATAAACATTACTGTTTTATGTAAATGTTACTTTTAAATTTTAAAGTAAAGGAATATTTTTGTTTACATTTTTAATGTACATATATTTTTAATGTAAAAATTATTTTTTATTGTTAAATTGACTTATTTTTTTTTTTTTATGTGAAAATTTTTTTGATTACTTTTTTATGTAAAATTCCTTTTTTTCATTTTTTATTTAATTTTTATGTAAAAAATGCTTAGAATGAATTTCAATATAAATGTACTTTTTTGATCTCTGGAAACTTGTCCCTAGTTTGTGATTGCGTGAGTGAATGAGAGTGTGTGTGTGCCCTGCGATGGGTTGGCACTCCGTCCAGGGTGTATCCTGCCTTGATGCCCAATGACGCCTGAGATAGGCACAGGCTCCCCGTGACCCGAGGTAGTTCAGATAAGCGGTAGAAAATGAATGAATGAATGAAAGAATGTACTTTTTTGGCAAATGTAATTACAGGTAGAGTTTTTGAGCAACAAAAAGCAAAACAATAAACAAAAAGCTTTTTCACTCTCTCCAGCATTTTTGCCGTCTTGTATTTCAGACACCGATGGCTGTGATATCATCAGGATTGACATGTGGGACCTCAAAATGGTACTGTTAGCCTTAATTGAACATAACAGTTCCGTTAAAAATGTCTACAGAGTTCAAAACTCTTGGCACCCTACTTTTTGATATGATTTTGCCTTACACGCCAAATTTTATATGTATTTATATGTAGAAGAACATTTAAATATTTTAGAATAAGTATATATTCCCATTTTAAGGCTCAAGAGGATTATTTCTGCTTTGCTGCATTTGTTATGATTTTTCTGGGGCAGCTTTGATTCTGAAGTTCTGATAGATTTAAATATAAATCAGACGCTCTCTCTTCTTAAATTGCTGAAACCACAGACAGCGCCGAGGACTGGGTTGGGGAAGTTTACATTTCTTTGAGGAGATCAGTGGAGATGTTGTTTTGCACAGATTTAAGCAGCAATAGTCAAGTTTCAAAACGAAAATACTGTTTAATTACGAAACAGTAAAATTACAAAAACAGTAATCATGAAACTATCAATTGTTCTCTTGCCATTTTAGCATTTTTTTATGAGTCTAAAATTTTTTATGTAAAAATGACAGTTTAATTTCTTAAAAACTTTCATTTTTCAATATTTTCATGTAAAACTACCTTATATTTATTTTTTTATTAAAAAAAGGTCTTTGATTTTTTCAAATACAAAGTTACTTTTTAAAAAAATCCTTCATATAAATTCCATTTTTTACTTATTAATTACTATTTTACTTATTTTTTACTTTTTTTTACTTATATATAAATTATTACATCATTATTATTATTAGTTGTAGTTTTTATATATATATAAATATAAATATATAAATATATACAAAAAAATGTTTAAAAAAATTTAATTTAGGCCAAAAGTAAAGCTTCTGGAATTTTTATGTTCTACTCAAATAGCGCTAGCTAGCTAACGTTAGGCTAACATTGTGAGCCAGCTAAAGTTTTCTCTTTTACATTTGCATAAATCCTTCTCATACGGTTCACTGATGTGTGCATAGCAGACGACCAAGAAAAAAGTGTTTACTTTTCTCTGGGAATCTCAGCAGTTTTACCTTTGGCCTAATTTTACATAAACATTTGTATTCTTGGAGATTTCTGATTTTTTTTCTTGATGTCAAGTGTAGTAAAATGGTCTAAAATGTCTAAGATAAGAATAATACATGTGTTGCAATATACTGCATATATGACACTGCCGGTGCCACAGCTGTATGTGTGTCAGTGAATCTGCAGTGACTTCTGGGATTGGGGTGCAGAGAAAAGAGGAGAGGAGGCATGCAGGGCGAGTAGAGGAACGGGTATGAGGGGAGAAATTGATGTCACTGCCATAACTTAGGCAACACAGCGGTACAGTGGGTAGCAGGGGATTTGGATCTAGAAGCACACACATCCCACATGTGCCTACGCACACACATACACACGTGCGTACACACATTCACAAACATTTTACATTTATGGCATTTGTTATAAACCCTTATCCAGAGCGACTCAAATTTAATCTCATTTTTATGCAACTGAGGGATTCGAACTCACAACCTTTCAATCAATAATCCAATGCCTTAAACACAAAGCAACCACAAAATACACACACACACACACACACATATAATAAACACACATGTACACCTTGGGTTATCACAGGTTACAGCACATTAGAGTCTCTTTATTTCTTTTTAACACACACACACGTCTGCGCTGAGAGTTAGAAACAGTCATGAAAAGCCCTGTATATAAAAGAACAAATGGCAGATGGACACATACACTCTGTTCCTCTCTCTCTGTCTCTCTCTCTCACACACACACACACACTGTTGTATAGCCATGAATCATTTACCAGACTGGGAGAAACCCAACACACACACACACAAACAGAATGTACCCAGCCAGGGCAAGTGAGTGTTAAGAAATTGAGAGAGAGAGAGAGAGAGAGAGAGAGCGAGATCATATTATCAGAGCAATTTTACACCACCTCACATGGTGCCATGTTTCATGGATCAAAAGAAATCTTGAGTTCTAATGAACGCATCACTCTAGTTGGTATCTCTTGCTCTGTGGGTCCACATCCTGAAGGAAAAATATCTCAGATCAAAGCACATTATTATAACTTTTCTTCTCACTCGACATTTTCCTATTCCGTTCCATGTCCTAATGAGGTCATTAATAATCTCACATAATGCAATACAAATATTAGACACAGTTACATAGTTACAACAGACGCTCGGCTCGGCTAGTTAGCGACGTACGAGATGACAACTGCGAAGGCGGTAACTGCAACAGTATTCTTAGTGAAGCTTTAGACACTGATCTGGTGAGCGGAGGGTACTTACTGTATGACTAAAGCGCTGCTGCATCGCTTTCTTTATGTACAAACGAAAATCAACTCAGCATTTCATTATCAAAAAAAATCTCAGACTGAAGAATGGATGTTAATCCAAGGTGGATTTCTTTTCCTTTAACTGCACTACGAGTCAGCAGAGCAGACCACATCTCAGACCATTTTAGGTAAAATCTCTAGAATTTTAAGCTGAATTTGTTACTGCAATCATCTACAGTACATCTTAATCTACTCTGAAACCAAGTTTTCCATATTAAAGACAGCGTGTTAATCGCCGTTTGACGAGTTTGACGTTACACAGTAATGCTCTAGAATGATCTTCTTAAAAAGTATTAAAAAAATCATTTCATTTCCGTTGAAAAGAATTTCCAATAGATTAGATGTGCCATGGGACACCATCATGAAGAAGAAGGCCAACGTATACACCACCGAGTGGAGAAAACGGGGCACCAGAGAGATGTGACCATGAGCAGGACGGACTTTCATAATTTGATGAAAGGACAAAAAGAAATCTTATCAGGGAGGCTGCTGAGAGACCTATAAAGGTGCTGGTAGGAGTATCTGTCAAGTAGTTCTCACTCCTTAGATGTGACAATCTTCTTCTTCTTTCAGCTTTTCCCTTCAGGGGTCACCACAGCGAATCATCTCTCTCCACCTATCCCTATCTTCTCATCCTCAACACTTGCACCCACTAGCTTCATATCCTCATTAATTACTTCCATAAACCTCATCTTTGGCCTTCATCTTTGCCTCCTGCCTGGCAGCTCCATGTCCAACATTCTCCTACCAATATACTCACTCTCCCTCCTCTGAACATGTCCAAACCATCTTAATCTGGCCTCCCTAACTTTGTCCCCCAAACGTCCAGCATGAGCTGTCCCTCTGATGTACTCGTTCCTAATCCTGTCCAATCATGTCACTCCCAATTCTTCACATGTCTGGGCTACAGGATAGGGTGGCAAGACAGAAGCCTTGTCTCAAAAAAAATACTTTACACTCTAAAAAAAACCAAGACAGAAATTTTTGTTTATCACAAAAACAAACAAAAAAAAACATCTTTAGCTTATCACCCAATGAACATTTTACCTGCTGTGAAGCATGGTGGTGGCATCATCAAAGCATGGAGCTGTATCTCTTTAGCTGAAGTGTGTGCGGTAGCTAAACCAAAGCCCTTTCAACACACCCACAACACACACACCACAAATCATATGACAAATTGTGACAGAATTCATCTCATATTCTTTGCATGTCTGGGCTACGGAGTAGGGTTGCTAGTCCAAAAAAAAACACCAAACAAACCTCCAAGCACGCTAAACCAGTTGTCAAAAGAAAACGAGACAGCACGTCACTGGGCTGAAGATATGTTTCTCAAGAAAACAAGCCAACTTATCACCCAATGAACTTGATCCGCACAGTAAAGCATGGTGGTGGAAGCATAAAGTTGGAACTGGAGCGCTAATGAAGATGGAGGGAATCATGGATAGCTCAATTTTGGCACTCTGTCAGACAGGTAAAGATGAAGAAAAATGACACAGCTAAGATCTATATCATATCAAAAAACCTGTGGAATGACTTGAAGAGAGATGGACACAGGAGGATCCCTCAAAGTTTGATAGATTTGGAGCATTGAGTGAAAAATTGGCAAATCAAAGCTGTATTCCAAGCAAAAGGTGCTTTAACACAGGATTAGTTAAGGCATGTGTATACTTTTTCAAGCAGGTTATTCTAAATGTTCTTGTTTTTTGTTTCTTTTCCCTTGAATAATATTCAAGCTTGTTATTCGCTTGAAATATTTTGGTTACTATGTCAGAGAAAAGATACAAAAAGTTCTGGCATGGTTGAGATTTCACATGGTTTATATTTTACATTAAATTAAACCCTGCAATTTTGACAGGGGTCTCAAGATTTACAGCTCGCAGTGTAGTCGTTTTTTTAAGACTCGCTATATTTACACCTGCACCAACACTGTGGTTTTTAATCCAGGCAGACTAAATACTGCATGTAAAAACACTCCCTTTACTGACTGCTATCCTGGAGTAGAATATATTTCAGACACTTACCAGAATCCTGTCTTCTGACTTGCCATTTTTGGTTTCGAGCTTGACACCACGAGCGAACTTGATCGCCGACTTGTCGACAAACTTCCTGATGCTGTCTGTTTAGAAAAAAAGCAAAAACATTACTGCAAGCGCCCTCCGTCTGGCAATCGGATCGACAGAAACACACAGAGTCGACCAAGTACATCAAATAGATATGCATCAGCAATCCAGAGACGAAGAACTTTTCATGCCTGGGCCTGATGTCAGCACATCAATTTCTACATGAAATATAAACACTTTGAGGAAGCAAAGCAAACATGGATTGTCAACAGGATTAGATATCAAGTTGTAACCTTTTGGTTTAAAATAAATATAACTGTGAAACTCTCTTCTGAATGTATTGTAAATAAATGAATTCACATCAATAATTAATAATAATAATAATAAGAAGAAGAAGAAGAAGAAGAAGACAAAAAAATAATAAATAAATAAATAAATAAATGTGGAACTCTTCCAAATGCACTTTAAATAAATTAATTCACATTAAAAAAGAACAAGAAATAAGCAATAAACAAACAAACAAATAAATAAATAACGTAATGAATCTTGGGGATTCTGGGTGTCATAAGAGAAAGACATGTTCACTCTATCATCCAGAAATCGCATGTATCCTATCCTCACAACACCTCCAGGAACCAAGAGAGCAAAATTGCCTGTGCTGTCTGATTGGGAGAAATGAATGAAGCGCTTCCCCTCAACATCAACCACAAAGACACAGGCCAACCAGGGGTGTTTTTCAGCTCATGTATGCAAAAGCTAGTAAAATGTGCTTCCTCGTGTGTGTTCCACAGCCCTCTGACAGAGCAAGAGCAACAGTTCATAGAGATTCATTTGAGATGGCTGTAGCCACCCCTGAAATATCACTGGCCACCCAAGTGGCCACTCCAAAAGTCAAGCATGCACATAAACATCTTCTGTAAGGTAAAAATAACAATTTAAAAAATGTTAAACATCATAACTTATGATCGCCTGAGCTTCGTTATACTCCGAGTGGACTTTCTTCCTGTGATTATGTAGGTTTCCGTTCTTCCTCCCACTTAAAAATGGACGCACTGTCAGATTCCAGCAGTTGTAAAAGATACAGTTGCGAAGGCGATTAATGATGTCATAAAGAAAGTATTTTTTATCATTTGCCTTAGACTTAAACTGGTGCATTGGGAAAAGATTACATTAGGGAACACTTTGCTCACTCATGTTCTGATTCTTTACACCTTTCAATAACAGAAGAATAAAAGTGTTATGTCTTTGCAATCACCTGTCACGACCGTCACTCAGATGCTGTATGATTGTATAGTCTGGGCTAAAGGAAATCAGCAACAACCTCTGTTCTTGGTTATAGCATGAGCTCAAACACCTGACGTCCTCGTATTATAGCCTATAGTAGTAATAGAGCAAATGTGGCCTATGTTCATCACCTGTATGCTCAGTTTAGAGTCAGAAAACCCCAAGACATACATACATACATACATACATACATACATACATACATACATACTGTACTCTGCTGTAGTATTATGTGATCTTACGTGCTATTACGTAGGAAAGAGGGGGAAAGAGTGAGAGACACGGGATGCACCAGTGTTACTTATGACAGCCTATTAGCACAGGGCCGATTAGGAGTAATTAAGGAATGAGAGCACGCAACAGCTCACGTTCATGTGAGATAGTGAAGGGAAAAAGCGCACGTGCGAATTTGCTCCAACAGTATATTAACGTGCAGCGAGCCTACGTGCATCCTCTACACCAGACACACACACATGCGCACACACACACACACACATACACACACACAAACATAGGGAAGCCCGGCCGCGCCTTATTAACGTAGCCCTTCCTTTGCGCTTCGGAATAATTAACCTGAGCAGTGGTCCTGCATCGAACACACAGATCACACACACACACACACACACACACGCACGCACTGATCACACACACACTGAACACACACACACACACACACAGATCACACACACACACACTAACCGATCACACACGCTCTACTATTAAATCATACGCGCCCATCCATGCACCGTTCATATGGCATATTTCCCCATACAGTATTTCCTTTCATAGAATCTACACATTCAGGTTAACGCCACTGCGTCTGATCTCACCGTACCGACGATCAGCATGAACCCGACATGCTCTAGAAGCTCGTGCAGAATAAGCAAACGTAAGCGAGGATGCTCTGATCCATATTTTTTGTTGTTGTTGCTTTTTATTATTTAATTTTTTTCATCTTTCCTCACCTGTTAGGTCTCTGGATACGCTCTGGAAACACGGATGTGCAGCGATGTCTTTAGAAGCCATTTCCACCTTCTCTTTCAACCTCCTCACCCTGATCAGTGATTTAACGGCACAGAATTCAGCTCGCAGAGCATTCCGCCAGTACGGCCCTGAGAGCTCCCTCTCCCTAAGTCACTGAGAGAGAGAGAGAGAGAGAGAGAGAGAGAGAGAGAGAGAGAGAGAGAGAGAGAGAGAGAGGAAAAGAGAGGGGGGAGGGAGAGAGGGGGTGGAGGGAGAGAGAGACAGAGAGGGGGGAGAGAGATGGGGAGAGAGGGGGGGGAGAGAGAGAGAGAGAGAGAGAGAGAGAATGGGATGTAAGAGGCACTGGTCAGAACAATAAACCAGGGATGGATCCAGGTGCAGAAATAACCCCAGACCCTGTCCTGGTAATGGACACCCCTCAAATATCCCTGATCACTTCAGATCTCAATTCAAACACAACTTTCTTCCACACGATCAGGTTATGCTTTTGCGTATGTCTCTGTAAAGAAAAAGAACTAGTGATCAAGCATGCATGTAAAATGAAATCATTCATTCATTCATTCCCCTGAGTTGGAGCCACAATTTGGAAGAGTCACAATTTCTCAACTTGACTATTGTGAGTTTCCTTTTGTTCTACATCTAAAAAAAAATAGAGTTAGGTAGATTAGCTGCTCTAAATTTCCCCCTATGCAAATCCAGTGTGTGAGAATAGAGATCACATTTAGGATGTATTCCTCAGTCATGTGCAGTTCCTAGGAAAGGATCTGTTAAAGCCTTGACCAGTCATTTATCCTTATTTAGGGGTTTATACACCATGGTGTATCTGGATTACTTTAAACCAATTAGAACAAGCAACATGTGATAAGTGACACTAAACTGTAGTTCTGAACACTGAGCAGCATTTGATAATCTTTTCATAAAATGTTGCGTAAAAGTTAGCACAAGTGAAGCTGAAGTGAAATTTTCTGCTGAAATTTTGCAAAAACACTGATTCTCTTTATACACACGCGTGTATGTATGTTGATGAATGCCAAACACCTGTAAGTTACTAGGTGTGTGTGTGTGAGGCACTGCTGATTTGCATTCAGTGACTTAAAAAGTGACTGCATGAAAGTCAAAGCTTCACAGAGCTGAAATGACAAGTGAAGTACAAAAGCTTGGGGGTAGAACTGAAAGTTGTGTTGTTTTTTTCTTTTTCTTTTTGAAATCAATAATTCTTACCAAAATACATTAATTTTAGGAACTGACTGTGTACTTCCCTTAACTTCTACTTTGTACCTCATGCCTGTAATTCAGCACTCTTTAAGTCATTCCACAGGGTTTTCAATAGGATTTAGAAGCGGGATCTTATTATGGATTTGTGTTAAAAATCCACAATTCCCTCTATCTTGATTACAGTCCCAGTTCTAGAGAAAAAGAAGCACGGTTGTAGTATAATAATGCCACCACTATGCTTCACTCTGTGTATGGAATACTTCGGGTGATACACTGTTTTGTTTTTGCAGCTTCTTTCACTTTAATTGGCCAAAATGCTCCAGATCTCCTGTAGTTAATCCTTTTCAGGTCATTCTACAGGTTTGCAAATGAATTTAGATCTGGGCTCTGCCTGGGATGTTCCAACACTGAGATTTTCTTCTTGTTCTCTAATTTCTGTTTTGACTCATCATCATGCTGGAACATGAATTTTTTTTCTTTATCTTCAGCTGTCGAAAAGAGGCTTGAAGGTTTTGTGCCAAATTAGAGCTATCCATGATTCCCTCTATCTTGACTAGAGCATCAGTTCTATCTAAAATGAAGCAGGCTCATAGAATGATGCTTCCATCACCATGCTTCACTGTGGGTATGGTGATCTTTGGCTAAAGATTTTCATATATTTTATAAGTGTATGCAAAAAGTTCTATCTTTGACTCTTTAGAGCGTAACACATTTTGCCATAGGGTTCAGGCAAACTTGGACGCTTTTTCCCGAAAGGCTACGGTCTAATCACCCTACTCGTTAGCAAAGATGTGAAGAATACGAGTGATTATGGTCACATCTAGGGAGTGAGCACTACTTCACAGATATTTCTGCCAGCTCCTTTAATGATCCTGTAGGTCTCTTAGCAGCCATTTTGATAAGATTTCTTCTTGTCCTTTTGTCAGTTTTGCAGGGACGATCTGTTGCAAGGGCTCTGGTGCCCCATTTTCTCCTCTTGTTACTGATGGTCTTCACCTTGTTCCAATGTACATCTAATGGTTTGGAAATTATTGTGTACCCCACTCCAGATACATTTCAACACTGCAATCCTGTATATACTTTGTAAGCGCTTTGGCTTCAGCGTTCACGTGAAATGAAGCAGATGCCAAGAAAATCCAACTGAAACAGTTGATTTTATTTGGGTTTAAACAGCATCACTTTATGGATGAGAGGCAAATTAACACGAGTCTGAATATGATTGGTTCATTGGCCCAATAGAAGTTTTGTTTTCCTCTTGAATTATTTTGTTTGGACTATCACACAATAGCCCTTGAACGTGTGTAAACTTTTTTAAGTCTACTTTATCAGCAGTATTAAGGAGCGTAACATGTTTTGTGTTTTGTCCAGTAGCGTCTCAGAGCTCAGAGGAAGTCCAAGGTCATTAGGTATAAAAGAAAGTGTGTTTGAAGGATCTTATCAGTCATATTTCTGATCAGAAATACAGACATGCGTTTAAAAATCAATTCAGTCTTCAAACCAACCAAACTCTTGTTGGTCAGTTAAAAAAACACAAAAAGAAAGAAAGGTCTTCCTTAACCATGTATTTATAGTACTTGGGCGCCACCTGCTGATAGGTTGGATAGTATTACAGTTATTTTATTTGTTTCCAAGAAAACAAGACATTTCTCAGTACACAAGAATGTGGTGGTTGCATTAAAGAACCAAAGAGATTCAGCTTTAGGATCTGTTTAGATTACTTTATTGATTTAACCTTAAATCTTGTATTTGATTTATTATTTTTCTATTAATTATCCTCCTATTCTTTACTTAATGGCATCTATTTTAAGTGGTTCACATTTTTGTTTGTTTGTTTTCATTACATTTATATTTAGCATAAGCCTTTATTCAGACTGACTTAGCAATGTGTCTTGTTTTCCTCATCAACAACACACCATGCTCATGTTTGTTGGGATAAAACTTGCTGTGATGATTTCAGGGGTTTCATTAAATTCAGGTCTTCTTTATCAGGACAGGTTTTGATCAGTGAGAACTAATAAAATAAAAGGGAAAATTGGTGAAAAACCTCCTAATGTTATCTCCCTGACCTTCATTTTTCAACTCATTGTTTACAGTTCATGCTTGTGCCCCATCGTGTGATCTGATTGGTTAAGAGACTGAAAGCCGGCCAAGAGAAAAAAAATTGGCTCCGACCCCAGGATCCGCGGAGGCATGCACGATATAGCTTATAAAGCAGGAAGTACGTCCACAAACAAACCGGAAGTCAAACCGGCAGTCAATCCAAACGAGTTTTCCCAACGTTTTTTCTTACAGGTCATTTTTACAAGTAATAATAATAATAATAATAATAACAACAACAAACCGACTACTGCACCATTATCTTTAATAATACTAAAGATATATACATTGGAAGGCTATATATACATACATATCTGTGTATATATATATCTGTATCTGTGATTTACTCCTGCAGCATCCTTAACCAGTGACGGTTGCTAGGAGACGTTTGTATCAAACACGGACACACGAACTCGTTGCGGTTTAAGATAAACAGACATGCTGACGGACCAATCACAGAGCAGGACAACAGATATCAACCAATGAAATATCAGCGTCACGTTAGGACGCTGTAAGTATAAAGGCTTTGATGCAGCTGGACTTGTCCACGTTAAAGGAGGTAACAAAAAAATTGTTAATCGGATTCAAACACTTGTCTGTTGAAGATTACTGTACTTTGAACAAAGTACTTACTGTGTACTTTGAAAAAAATGTTGTATTTATTTATTTGTTTTTTGCGAAACTGTTTCCATAGTACCGCTGGCTAGCTAGTTAGATGAGTGTTTGCTAATTTAGCTGATTGGAAGCTCCTGTTTGTGTGTTCTAATATATATTTAGGTAGAAATAACTACCTAAAAACGACCTATTAACTAACAAATCTAAAGGTTATGTATGATATATCTGTATATAATCTCGAGAGCGATAGTGTTGCTCCTGTCAGCCTCAAAATATCCTCCTTTATATAGCAGACTTTCAGATACAACGGATATTTATTAAGGATATTAATTGAGTTAAAGTTAAAAACGGCTATTTTTTTCTTGACACTTAAGCATTTAGCATGAAAAACAGAAGATATTTAATTGTTTACTGCTGTAAATTCTGGTTGAGGTTGGAAGTTGTAATTAATTAATTAGTTAATTAATTAATATTCATGAGTGTAAACTCGCTTTAGGGGGGCCAAAACTTTTTCAAAGGGCACCAGAAGGCTATACAAATATCTGTATATAGACAAATGCATCCAAAATCAGGTACAGTATTTACAGCTAAATTGGGTAAACAGTGTGGAAACTGTATACATGTTTGTCTCTCCTGTTAATTGGACAAAAGAACATAATCATAAATGTAATGGTCATTTTTAGTACTTGGTTGTATATCCACTTTAGATATGGATTCTTGAATATTATCCACGCTTCACTTGCCTCCTTCCATCATCCAGCCGCTTCAGTTTCTCCTGCACTGAATATTTAATAGCTCTGTTAATGCCCGTGATTTTTAAACATGATTCATTATTCAGCAAATCTCAAGATATGAAATTCCCTTTAAGTTTAACGCAACAGTCTCTTGATCTACACTACGATAAGGCGCTTGTATTGTTGTTTCCCGCTTTTCTAATCTCAGTATTTTATGTGTAGCATCATCATCAGTCCATGATATTTGACCACCATTTTTCTGTGTCATGTCGTTTTGTGGAAATGTTCGGGGTTGTTTTTTTTTTTTCCATAACAATATTTGGTTGTTGTTTTTATAAATTCTTCCAACTTTACCTGACTTGTTATTGTAATCCTGTTGTAAATGGTTCTGTTGGCATTTCCACTTTAGCTCTATGTGGACTTGCTGAAGAGACGTGAATGAAGCTGGGTTTGTGTAAAAGCACCATAAATTACAACACTTCCTACAGATTACTCTTCAGTAAGAGCTTTATGCTGGTAGTGGATCTGGAGCCTGTCCCAGGAACACCAGGCTGAGGTGGATCCTTCACAAGGCATCGTTTAGACACACATTCACATACACTTGGGGCAATTTAGCAAAGCCAGTGAACTTCCTCACATTTTTTAGGAAGTATGAATGAACATGATGGAAACCAGGAACTTGGTGCGAATGAGGAATCATAGTTTGAATAGTATGATTTATTTATTTTTTTCTCTGTCTCTTTTACAGCATGACCAATCGAGCCAGTCATGGATAAATATGAGAAGGTGAAGAAGATCGGGGAGGGCTCGTTTGGGAAGGCCATCCTGGTGAGGTCCAGAGAGGATGGTCACCAGTATGTCATCAAGGAGATCGGCATCTCCAAGGTGAGCTGCTCACAACCTTTTGGAAACTTTGAATGTTAAAACACACACACACGCGCATGCACTGATACCTTTTATTTCACACTTTACAGATGTCTAATAAAGAGAGACAGGAGTCACGCAAAGAAGTGGCCGTGTTGGCTAACATGAGTCATCCCAACATTGTCCAGTACAAGGAGTCATTTGAAGGTAAAATTCTTTCATGTTTTTTAATTAAATCACGTTTCACTGCAACTCTTGAACCATGTATTTATATCATGCTAAGTAACTGAACCACACAGCTCTGAGGTGAAGATGCAGGACATGCTGTGTGTGATGATGTGTACTGAGCAGTCATTTCTTACTCTTAGTGCAGAGCTGAGCTTGATTTAGACTGAAATGGAAAACAAACATTTGGTTTGTTAAAGAACAAATTGCTCTGTTTTTCCTCACTGATTCTCAGGTCTTATATCGATGTACCCTGTCATAAGACTCAGGCAATAAGAATTGTTAGTCATTTCAGCACTCAGCTCGAGCGCTGGAGGAAGCTGCAAGTCTCTGAATTGAGTTACAGAGCGTATCTGCATGAACTAATGGCTCAAGAGAGAACGTGAGAAAGCGTGAAAGTGCATCGATGCGGCACTCAGCAGGCGTCATCTCGATTCTCTTTTGTTTTCTGTTCCACAGAGAGCGGCTGCTTGTATATAGTGATGGATTACTGTGAAGGAGGCGACCTGTTTAAGAAGATCAATAGTCAGAAAGGACCTTTCCCTGAGGAACAGGTTAATGGAGAGTCTGTGTGTGTCTGTGTGTGTCTGTGTGTGTCTGTGTGTGTCTGTGTGTGTCTGTGTGTGTCTGTGTGTGTCTGTGTGTGTCTGTGTGTGCGGTTTGTTCTGCCTTTCAATAGCTATTGACTTTTACAGATTTGAGCTTAACCAGTGCTGGCGCTATATTTGCAGAATCATGTGACCTACAAATTGGTATCCTAGCACCAGTCTACTCACTCTAACCTAAGAATACAGTGGTGTCAAAAAGTGTTGGCCCCCTTCTTTATTTATTTATTTATTTATTTATTTTTGCATGTTTGTTGCACTTTAATGTTTCAGATCATCAAACAAATTTGAATATTAGTCAAAGATAACAAGTAAACACAACATGAAGGTTTTAAATGAAGGTTTTGATTATAAAGGGAAAACAAAATCCAAACTTACATGGTGTGACCAAACGTGCAAAAAAAAGATCAGGAAGGGGGACAAACACACTGTATATATGAAGTACGGAACCAGATTAACAATACAAAAGATATGTTAAGAAAATCACACAAACCTTAGGGTCAGGTGATTTAACAGTGCTGATGTGTTCCCACGTACGAAGTCATGAAAAGCCGTTCCTTCTACCTGTTGCTATAGTAACACACGTTTATCAGCGGGTTGTGCAACTAGCATTCTACTTGCCGCTAAAAGGAACACGTCAATTTCAAAACTATATAAAGTAGAAATAGGAGAAAAACGTCATCATGTTGTTTCTATGGCGAGAAAAGGATGTTCGATGAAAACGAGCGCAAAATTGTGGACCTTTTAGATCCTGTACATAATACCACATGCGTTATAGTTTTAAAAAGTCTTATTTTCAGCACCTCACTCATTAGTTTTTTTCTTTTTCTCCTTCTCCTGCAGATTCTTGACTGGTTCGTGCAGATCTGTCTGGCGCTCAAACACGTACACGATCGTAAGATCCTTCACAGAGACATCAAGTCACAGGTACCAGTTAGAGTCGAGCAGTCAAATCTATTTGCATACAAATGAATCGACAGTCAATTTATTATTATACTTTCTTTTTTTTAATATATAAACAGAATATTTTCCTGACTAAGGATGGTACAGTACAGCTAGGAGACTTTGGGATCGCCAGAGTTTTAAACAGGTAAAACACCATTTATATACAGTACCAGCTTGCACAAAAGAACCTGTTGAACACAAGTTGTAATATTATGACGATTTATTTTTGTGTGCAGTACCGTGGAGTTGGCCAGGACCTGCATCGGCACACCTTACTATCTTTCCCCTGAGATCTGTGAAAATAAACCGTACAACAATAAAAGGTAGGGTTTCTTCAAATGTATGTGAAAGGTCAGCTTGATGTACACGATACACTATGATATCATAACTATCCTACGTGCTGACGGGAAAGTGCAGCCGTATACCAGGTTAAACGCTGAGGCGCATTTCATCTTTTATAAGTTATAAGTCTTTATGTTGTGCTTGATGCTTGTGTGCGTGTGTTTCCGTGCTGAATGTGCCTAATGTAAGAAAACTTTGTATTGTTTTGTTTTTTCTCTTTTCTTGTCCCTGTGTCTGCTAGTGATATTTGGGCCTTGGGATGTGTCCTGTATGAAATGTGCACACTTAAGCATGCTGTAAGTATAATACAGTCTGTGTAGCCTGGTCCTTGTCTTTGTGTAGTACTGACTGTTGAAGCTGTTGTGTTGGTAAAATTCAATACAATGGCAACCTGTAAGCTCTAAGTTAACTCTTATTACATGAATGAACTTAGAAGTATATCGTCTTTTCTTTCAGTAGCGTAGCCCGAGTAATGAAACAGACTCGCTTCAAAGTCATAACACCAAGAATTTGACTTCCTGACAAGTAAATAACTAAAGATCTAGCGAGAAGACTGCCTCTTTGAATTCCCTGCTCTTTTAGCAGAAAAAGACTTATGATATTGCTTGATCATCTGACAGCAACTGAAGTTTGTTAGATCCTGAAGTTCAAAGAAAACATCCATGATTTTTATTATATATATATATATATATATATATATATATATATATATATATATATATATATATATATATATATATATATATATATATATATATATATAATTTTTTATTTATTTATTTATTTTTTATTTGAAGTTTGAAGCCGGGAATATGAAGAATTTGGTGCTGAACATCATCAGAGGTTCATATCCCCCAGTGTCGGTGCATTACTCTCAGGACCTGCGGGCTCTCTTAGGTCTGCTTTTCAAACGCAACCCAAGGGAGAGACCCTCTGTCAGTGCCATACTGGACAAGCCATTTCTCTCCCACAGAATCCAAAAGTTTCTCTCTAAACAGGTTAGTGTTTTTTTTATTATTATTATTATTATTTATTTACATTTATTTATTTTAATTCTTTTTCCCCCCAATTTATTTTTATTGGCCTAAAAAAAAATATTATTTTATTTTTTTATACAGCTTATTAACAGAGCCATCTGAAGTTCAAATTTAAGATTTAATCAGATTTAATCAAAGTGTTCTAATGAAGTTTGTTTACTGCCTGTTCAGTACTAGAAAAGAATGGGGGGGAGGTTTCAATAAATTTTACATTTTCGAGCTCAAGAATAAACAATTAATAATTGAACGAAGGTAAATAAATTTAAGCTGTCTGTTATTTTGATTCCAGTTTTTTAACTGGACAATTACTTTTGTATATGTGGTTCATCACTACAAATTTGGAATGTAGCATTTTAATAAGCATACAAACTGTCTAATGGTGCATTGAGTTGGATTTGTTTATTAATTCAATTATTTAATCAAACATGAATGAGTAAATAAATTCATTCATGCTATTAAGGTATTAGGGGATTTCTTTATCGGTATTGTCATACAATGAGACACAAAGGTGGCTTGGATTTCTATTAAAAATTGTTACAAAAATGTGAATGAACGCAAATCACTGCGCTATATAAATGCTTTATGACGGACAGGTTGTGTTTCAATAAATATTGAATTTATGTGGGTTTGTTGTTTTTCAGCTCTTTGCTCAGGAATTCAGCCAATCTCTTTTCATTAAACAGCTCAAAATAAGTGTCGCTCAGGGAGTACCAGGTAAACACACACACATACACACACACACACACACACACACACTCCTGAATACCTATCCTGACCTTAAGTAAAAAATCCTTTTAATTGGTAGTATAAGTCAACTTATCTTTGCACCAGGCCACATTCCTCTACCCTGTTGTTGATTTTTAATTATTTATTTGTTTATTTTAGTAACCTCACACACATCCTATAACCAGTCCATCTAGGATTTTGTGCTTCTGTGTTCACAGAAATGAGAGTAAAATCAAGCGAACTCTGCATTACTCTGAGGAGATCGCATAGTTTCTAAATGCCCCAGATCCTGACCTCATCACAACATGTATTCAGCTAAAGCTCTCTTTGATTCACATGGGTCGAACATGAGCACAGCTTAAAAACAGTCGTGATCTAAATAACAGCTGCATACTTATAGAATTAACCAGCAAATCAGCTCAAAAGAATAATGTTTAATTCTCACATTTCATCCCCAGCCAAGCAGCCAGTCTCTGGTCCAGCATCTATTGCCCCTGCCAAGAAAATCACCAAACCAGCTGCCAAATACGGAGTGCCTTTAACAGCAAAGAGACCTACCGACGCAGCCAGGAAACCAGCCGACGCAGCCAGGAAACCTGTAGAGAGGAAACCTGGGGTAAAACTCAAACAGGTGTGTGTTTACCTGTATTCAATACACACTGATCCAACAGAGAATCTAACGGGGAAACCTGCTGCCAAAGTCACACGCTTTTCGCCGTGGTGTGTAGAAATATGAGCGAGCTCATACCTCAGTTGTGCGTGTGTGAGAGAGTGATGTCTCTGATCCGAGCCAGTGTCATGTTGTTGTTGTCTTTCAGGCTTCCCCTCCAGCAGCAGATCAGAGGAGAATGAGGCGAATGGAGGAGGAGAGGAGGAAGCATGAGGTACCCCAGAGAAAAGCCCCTTACTTCCAGCCCCCTATATTAGCACACAAAATATCCTCTCGCTATTCCTTTTGAACTTGCACAGTAACAGCCTGAAACTCTCCTAAACCACACGTCCAAACCTCAAGGCTGCTTTTCTTTTTTTCGTCTCAACAGTTCCGACGCGTCTCTCAGATCACTTTCTTACAGCTGTTACAGCTTTTTAGATGTGCAGGAGCCGTAGTTTTCAAACCTTTTGGCTCTATTCACTGAAAAGTGAATTCTACAGTGTATGGCTTTCAGTGCAGATTTATTTTCCAACATTTCCTTGTTATCTGTATTATTTTTCACTTAATTCTAAAAGTAGGAACTTCTATTGAACATTGCAATAATGGAGCGTAAATAAAATGTATTTATTTATTTTTTTTTGTACTAAATCCAAATGAATCACTCCCTCCAGGATTGAACAATTTCGTGATCACCAACTCCACAATATTTAGAGTAGCTTGAATTTTTTTAAAAGTTTAAAAGGAGTCGCCGCAAAAAACTCCCCCAAAACCTGGAGGGACTGAATAACAATATTTATTGACTGGTATGACATTATTTCCGTTCTTATTGAGCTTATGTTTAACCAAGTAAAATCTTTGTCGTTTCTTTCTCTTATTCTCTGACTCTACTGTCTACTCCCAAGTCCCCTATATCTGCCTCGCCTTAAATCTTGTTGCTTATTTTCCCTCCTTAAATGATCCCTAAACACTGATCTTGAACTCGTGTTCTGGTGACAGGACGGTGCGAGAAAGAAACGGATGGAGCTGATGGAGAAAGAGAGGAAACGGCGAGAGCAGGTCAGGCTTTAGTTCTGTTTTTGCTGAGACATTCGAACGGTTTATACGAGGGGATAAATCTAAAACTCGCTTTATTGTAGATGTTTCTCCTGAAGGCAGAGCAGGTGAAAAGATTTGAGAGGGAAAAGGTGATTGTGTCTCCTACTTCATTATAGTGCCTGCATTATACCAGAGTTAGGATGAATAACATTACACTGAAATATCTTTTCATATCAGCTTATTAGGATCAACCGTGCACGAGAGCAAGGCTGGAGGAATGTTTTAAGCTCCAGTGGAGGCAGTAGCCCAGAGAGGAAGGTACCTGTGAGTCTTCTGTTCTTGCTCAGTAAATAATTATTATTTTTTAAAGTGATTAGATTAGCCATGCTGTTAAATTCTGCTTATCTTTAATGTTTTGGATTTTCTTGTTTTTGGTGTTTTTAGTTTTTTGGATGTGGAGGTATGGGAGTCCCTCCGACTCCGGTACTAATCCCCTCTCATCTTCCTGGTCCTGCTCATGTCCCGCCCTCACTGCCAGGTTCGGTCCAAGGATCCAAAGCCTCCGAGGCTTGCATCCCATCAAAGTACGTAACCTAAAGGCGTTATAGATGCATGCATGAAAGAATACTTCTGAAAATGTATCATTTGCTACAATTGAAATGCTTTTTAAATATTAATACTAGTCTGTTATGTTTAATAAAGGGCCGCACAAGACCCTTGCATGCCTAACGGACACGCACGCCTCTCGGATCATCACTCTGTCAAGAGCCAGGCACGGAGGACAAGCCTCCAAAACGAGAGCGTCACTAAAAATGACCATTCCAACAGGTCTGGTTGCAATCAAATTGAACACTAATTGTTTTATGCATTATGCCGTTTTTTTTGTTTTTTTTTAAACGATGTAATGGGTGTTTAGGCTGCGAGCTCAGGTAGTAGCAGAGAGGGCCAGACATGTGGAGGAATTCCTGCAACGCAAGCAAGAAGCCCTGCTCAATAAAGTCCGTGCCGAAGGCCAGCTGGTAAGAACTCTTTCTTTCTCTTGGACTCCTTCTCTCTTTCTTTCTCTGTGTAATATTGAGGCCAAGATATTAGTGCCTTGTAGTGACCCTATATATGGCGAACAGGGGGCCCGGCAAAACCTGGCCACCATCTTTGCGAGCCGGACAAACTCATCCCGAAGCAGGAGACCCAGGGTCAACAAAGAGGAGGAGGTAGGAGGGTGGACACAACTGCAAGCTCCTCCTTAACCCCTTTTATTTGACTCATCCACCCTTCTCACCTCAGATTCATAACCCACACCGATTATTTTATATCCCAAGAGAAAAATGCACCAAGGTTCCATTTGAATGGCGCTGTTCAAACCATTTCTGAGCATCTTGTTTTATAACCTCTAAGCTCTTGGAAAGCCTCACAAGCACATGCATGGTGATTTCTTTCAGTTTTCATTGTGTCCTATTTTTTTTTTTCCTGTTGTTTTTTCCTTAATTCCTGTTCAGTTTTTTATTACGCTTTCCTCCAAGTGTGCAAACACACGGTGCAGGATCATGACAAGACATGATTTTGCGCTTATTCTGTCTGTTTGTGGAATTCGCAGGAGTACCTGTCACGGCTGAGGCAGATCAGACTACAGAACTTTAACGAGCGCCAGCAACTTAAAGCTCGTCTCAGAGGAGAGAAGGTACAAGCGTTCCACACGTTATTGGTTTGTTTATCTTTAATGTTCTTCTCTAATGTTCTGTCTGACTTCTTTTTGCTTTCTTTTACCCAGCATGACGGTGAATGTTCAGACAGTCAGGAGTCCTGTGAGGAGTTGGAGCTCAGGAGGAAAAAGATTGAAGCTCTGAAGGTCAGTGAATTCAATGACAATTTATTTATATCATTTTATTTTATTTCTTTAATTTTGTAATAACGTCCATCTGTGCATGTTTATTCGTGGCAGGCGCAGTCGAAGGCCCGTGCAGCCGTTTTGAAAGAGCAGCTAGAGAAGAAACGGAGAGAAGCTTATGAAAAAGAAAAGAAAGCATGGGAGGAGCATGTGTGTTAAATATTCAGCGTTCTCAAATAGCCGCATTCCTGTTACATTCTTTCTATAACTGCTTTCTCACTATCGACAATTGCTACTTTTCAGCTATGTCACTTTAAATACTTTTAATGTCCTACGTTCTAAACTTCCCTCGTATTTGATCTGATCCGCTTTAAACAGCTCGTCGCTCGAGGAGTGAAGGATGACCTCGGCCCATCGAAAGCAGCTGCACCTCCTCAGCCTGACCACACCCCTCAGGATGACATTACTAAAGCCACGCCCTCTTCTAGACCCACCACCCCAGCCATCTCTATGACTGCAGCCCTGAAGGATGTGGGCGTGGTCAGTCCTCACACCCAGAAAAACACTCGCACTCTTAACCATCATTTATTTACATGTTTTAGCACTACATGGATGAAAGGAAACTTTTTTGGGATTTTTAAAGTTTATAACGCATCCAGATCTTTGTCGTAATCTGGTCCTGAATATTTTAATGCAAAAGATTCTAATGTGAATTCGCACATAATTTATCTATCAACTAGACAAATCTTGGAAAAAACTAAGGCACAGAAAATCAATTAACTGCATATACGGTATGTAACTAGTGCTGATATCACCATCGACAGAACTGCTAGTCTAATCCTGGTCTCTGCTGCAGCAATATCCAACCAGTCACGATAAGGAGGCGTGTCTACTGGGCTGTCAATCATGTTGATTGTTTCTTCAGAAAGCTTTCTTTCATACTGTGGCATTTTGGTCACAATGCTGGAATCTAAATGAGTATTTTTTTTCCCTGTATTCTCCTGACTATAGACTGCATCTGGGCAGAAATCCCTAGTGAAGGAAGATCCTGCAAAACCCGAAATATCAGACGTTCAGGTAGGTAATGTGAATCTTCCTGCACAAATAAGATGCATCCAATTTTATCCAACTGTCCATTTTTTTTTCTTATTTATTTACTCATCTCTGCATTTGTGTACTGTTTTCAGAGTGAGAGAAAGGAGATTCTGCGCAGACTGAATCATAATTTAATGGCTTACCCTTCTAAAGAAGCAGACGAGCAAGAGACCACACCTCTCAGCAAACCAGGCCACGCCCCTGAACCCTGCCAGCCAGTCACAGACGAGCGACCACAAACCGGAGGCGATAGACGTAGATGGGAGGCTGGAGCGCCTCCTGTACTCTCGGTAGCACAGTATACTCTGGAGGACACGTGTAGCACTATGGCAGGTACCAACAGACCGAAGCCCAGCATTCACTGAGTATATCTGCAGACACAGGTTTGAAAACTGGGTTTCATGCCTTTTTGTTCTTTTGCTTTCTCTCATTCCAGTGTCTCAGTCGGCGTCTTTAGAAGCGTCTCCTGTCTCTGGTGACAGAAAGAAGTGGCAGCCCAGTGATGTCCCACTTGCCGTGGCTCAGCAGACTCTGGAGGACACCAGCATCACTACAGCAGGTGAGCATCTATCTGTACGTACATTTAACCGTACACAGGGCAGCCCTCTTTTATACGTCCGCATTATATTGTGGACTAACCTCAATTGTGGAAATGCTGTGCCTATTGTATATGCTTACATTGAGTCTATATATGGGGGAAAAATGTTCAGAACATAGTGTTCCTGTCTGAAGGATAGTTTATTTCTAGGCACACTGACTAGCAAAGCACCACAAGTAGAATTCTCTGATTCCGATTTGAAATAAGATAGCGGTCACTCTTGGGTCAAATAGAAGGTATATTCTGGTCAGCATTGGTTGTAACTTTTAGTATAGTTCTGTATAGTAATTTAGATAAATATATGGGTGTAGATTTAGATCACTAATGAACAAGACAATGGCACGGGAAAAATGGGAACACCAAAGAGAGTCATGTTTATGTAAACTGCTCACTCAGCAAGCATCCCATAAGAATTGCAGAATTGCCTAAACCAAGGAGTATCAATTTGCTCCATTTTGTCCAAAGAACTCTAAGGGGAAAAATTGCCCTAAGGAGTGTGTAAATGCTGCCTTAAACCAGGTAGCTACGTTCCAACTAAAACATAACATTTGTTTGCTAGCGATATTTCAATTCACTGATTTTGAGTTGATCTGTTGTATGTTTTGACAACTTGCATGCACTCAGTTTATTTATGTTATTACGTTTGTGTATTGTTTATCCATGAAGTGTGTTCTGTGTTGTGAAGTTGCATATGATCTCTAATGCTGCCGTGTAGCAACCAGGTCTTCGAAGCAAAACAAAACACTGAATAGAGCATTGAATAGAATTCTAGGGGTTGTATCTACCGACCAGAGCTTTGTATACAAATTGTCATGTTCTGCGATTGTAGCATTTGTCTATAGTGTTGATTTAACGATTTTATGTTTCTGTGTGATTGTTTTTGTGCCATAGAACAAACAACAGGTGAGGTCATTCCTATGGAAGCCTGGCAACGGGAAGGGCGGAAAGTATGGGGACAGACCCCAGTTTTACAAGTTTTAAAAATTCTTGAGGAGGCTGAACTCCAGCCACTTACCCAGTGTCTGGAAAGCAGCAACGTTTCTGACCACATGCACACCGGCAAGTATTTGATTTATATAATACTGGATCTGCAAACTTAATCTAGTTAATAAATCAAGTAATATTAGAATTGTATTTGTCTCTTTCCCTGAAGAAAGCCTTAACCCAACACTGGAGCCTTCAGATGATCCTGATGAAAATACATTGTCGTCTTGCCCTCAGCCAAGCCAAGCTGTCGGTGACCAAGACCAGGAAGAGCAAGTGTTAGTCAGTCAGGTTCAGGATCAAACTGCTGTTTACCCGAGTCAGAAAGTTGTTATCATTGAGCGGGTCCAAGGTGAGCATGCTGACTTGGGTCCAGATGAGGACCAACAAGCTACAACTGGCCGGGACCAACATCAGCACACTCCCAGTGACCAGGACCAAGATCAACACACTGCTGCCATTTATCAGTACCATGACCCTAACCCTAACCATGAACAACTATCAGTGTGTCCTAAGGCTCCATCAGTGATCAGTAGTCAAGAGCTAAAACCGGAGTCCCCAAAAAGAGAGAGTCCCCCTGATGAAAAGAGTGCTGATGGTGAGGAACTCCTGTCATGTAGATTTAATATTTATGAACAGGTTATTTGACTATAACTAAAAGAACAATGCATTTGAATCTGCTGCCAAAAAGATATTTGAAGCCATTAATAAGTCTATCTATAGATGTATGACTCTTTCTATGCATATCTGTGTTTCTGCTTTAAGAAACAGATGATGTAGAGTGTTTGGTTCTGGAGGAGGACCTTCCACAAACTTCTAAGAATCCTGCAGAAGTGATAAATGCTTGGGGACAGAAGGCTCACCAACCTGGGTGAGACCCAAATTCTCTGCAATGTGGATAATGTTTTACTGGCCATTGGAAAATACACTTAACTGCACATGATGCTTTTTTTAGCCTGCTCAGATACCAGGCTTAATCATATGATTTAAGAAAGACCTCTTTAAAGAGGCTGAACCTCATAACTGACTGCTAGTCAATGAAAGTGGATATAGAGGGTACATAATAAAATGGCTATTTATTATTTTTTTGCTCCTCTGTTTTAGACCAGAAGAGGGCAGTGCAACAACGATGGAGAATCAGAATGACACTCGGACACTAGGTCCAGAGGATGAACAGCAAGTTACAGGTTTGCTTACATACAGGGTTGCTTATATAATATCCATAAAAGCAGGTGATCTGTAACTCCACTTCTCTCCCTGTGTCAGTGCCTGGTGATGCTGCATTTGTGAAGTTGAGTTGTAGTCCAGCGCACAGGCGTGCAGTGGCACTGTCTGCCATGTCCGCCCAGTCCTCAGTGGAAGACACGTCGTCCTCGGTCGCCTCGCGCTCACGCTCTGTCTCACCTCTACGGCGCCACGAAGACGCTCTTTTGATTGGCCTCTCCACTGGCCTTTTTGATGCCAACAACCCTAAGGTAGTTTGTTTCAAAAAATTAACCTGTTCATAAAAAAAGTGTCAGTTAATTAGTCGTCTTGTGAACAATGGGACACTAGCAAGACATTTTTCTGAAAAGTGAGGACATGGATTTCTTCTGTGCTTTCATAAGCTCCTTTGATGCGTGATGTGTGTTTTTTAAGCACTGTTGTATGTGAGATTAATGCCAGTGGTTCAGCTGTGGACTCAAGTGAAGCATTATTAATCTGATTCTTCCACATCCCTGATGTGTCAACAAACCAGTAGTCTGCTCAGCACATATGCACCATGAACAAACACAGCTAGGATGAACTTTCTTTGCAAGCCTCAGGCATGCAAACCTGCTGCTACCATCACACCCAGCATTTTGGAAGCACTTACACTTGGAATTCTTTGTCTAGCGTCTTCAGACATTGTGTTGCACTGATACTTTAAAACAGAATTGTGCTCGTTACCTCTGAGTTCAGCTCTTCTTAAGAAATATCTCTAATCTCTCCTTCTTGTTTCCTCTTTGTATCGAAAGGAATACGTTCAGAGTCGTTTAAACACAATTGCACACACCATAAAAGATGGAAGATGTACCTCCTTTGGCATGGTCTCTTAAAGGCATGGTGCACAATGTTTGAAAGCCAATGTTGACATTTGAAATCACCAAAACAAACACACTCCTAACCCAAATGGGTGTCACCCGTTTTGATAGCTCCATCCTACACATACATACGTAACCCAGGCAACTTTTATGGGGGAACCTGCTGGGGCAGCTGGCCGAGGGGATATTGTTATCAATAAATGAACTCAATGAGTAATACTATGGTAATACTAATGTGTTTTTGTAGTACTGTTTGTTGTACCGTGAAAGGTTTAGCTCCGTTTCACGCAGAAGACGTTCAGTTCTCTCCAGTGCAGGAAAGCTGATCCTATATTAAAACGGTTCCTGCTTCTTGCCTTATCGTAAGACTTTTTCCGCTTTTCGTTTTTTATCCGCCACGTCAATGTTTCAATCGCTCTGCTGCATATTGACAAGACACGCCCCTTTCTGCTCATTGGCTACACGTTTGTTTTGTTTGTCGGCCCGACTCAGTTTTCTGAAGCATTTCTCAAACAACGTACACCCCACCTTTTAAGATCTTACAGTATGACGC
Source organism: Tachysurus vachellii (assembly GCF_030014155.1). Taxonomy (NCBI): domain Eukaryota; kingdom Metazoa; phylum Chordata; class Actinopteri; order Siluriformes; family Bagridae; genus Tachysurus; species Tachysurus vachellii. Next base: position 4,774,460 of record NC_083471.1, on the reverse strand, counting down.
ATAGGGGTTTTAGTGCACTCAACATGTCATTCTTGGGCTGTAGCATGTGTGTGCTACTGTTAGATGCAGACAACATGCTCTTTATCAAATCTCAGTAAAATCCTCAGTTTTTGATGTCATTTTATAGGTAAGATTTGCCACTGGTTATAACCAAATTATGAAAAGGAAGCAGGAACAAGAGTTATACAATGTTCTCTTTTACAGCACCCGCAGAATTCTTTTCAAACAATATACTCCTGTCAAAAGTACAATAAAAGTACATCTAGAACACTTTGGCATGTTAACTTTCGTGTAGCTTTATTTTGTCTGCTGAATTTGTATGTTAAGTTTATTAGTGTTCTGTGTGCGGCATTAGATGCTGAGGACATGCTCTCTACCAGATCTCAATAAAATCTTAAGCGGCTGTACAGAACCTGACGGTGCCTCCACCCATGACAACAATCTGGAGATAGAGGACCTGGAGGACAAGGAGGATGAGCAGTCTGACACAGAGTAGGAAAATAACTGAACACACAATGTGTACTTGCAGGCTGAGAGAGTAAAGATCAAATCAAATTTTATTTGTCACATACACATACATACAGGGTACGATATGCAGTGAAATGCTTTATGCAACTGTCTGGTATAAGAATAAAGAATATAAAGTATTTAAAAAAAAAAAAAATAAATAAATAAAATGAGAATAAAATAAAGTATAAACTATATAAGAAAACTATATAAAAATATGAAATAAATCGTCGCTGTCGGGCGGAATCCTCGTATCTCTAAAACCGTTATTTTTCAGGAAATTAAAAAAACGCCGTACCTTATCTGCAGTGCACAGGGTTTAGTCCGCGTTGCAGTGGATTGTCTTGCGCTAAATTCCTGTCCTCAGACGAGCACCAGAACTAGCGGGGGTCAAGATTTTTTTTTTTTCTTTGAGCCCAGTGTTTTGAAGACATTTACCTCAGAAGACGTGTTGATTCGTTGCGACTCTTCTTGAGGAGAAATATGCCGCGAAGCTCTCCCGCAGAGTGAGGAAGAGGTGGACAGTTGAAGTGTCCAATGGAGTTATGAGATTTGTGCTCAAGCTATTTTCAAGACTTTAGATTGGTTAATAACTTGTAAAAATAACAGACCCACGTGGGGACTGACCAATAGCATCGATATGTGAAAAAATATGAAATTGACACAATTTGGACATACGAGGTTTCCGCCCGACAGTGACGATATGAAGAAATGATGTATATACATAAATGTGTAAGGTTTTTAAAGATTGTCCTTAAAGTGTCCAGGTGCTGTGTGGTGTGTGTGTGTATATAGATGGATTAATAATCACTAACATGAGGTTTAACGGTATTTCTTTCCATCTCAGTGCATATGAGGATGAAGATCTTCGAGAGCTCCGGGCCTCTATGGAGAGGCTGCTTCAACAGCAACGGAGTGATGACGACAACGCTGAAGATGAGGATTTAGCATCCGACAGCAGTCCTCCTGATGAAGACGAGCATGCCAGATTGAACGGTCAGAAGGAGAGTATCTTGAAGAGAGCAGCAGCTGAGGAGGAGGACTATGACAATCCTGAGAACAGTCCAGAAGAAGAGGCCAATAATGGGCATGACGCAGATGAGGATGAAGAGCAGAACAGCGAGAGCAAGCTTAACGAGGAATGGCAGTCTGGTAGGATGATGCAGAAGACCTGGATACTAAAACATCCACACACATGCAGTCCATCTGCCACTAAGATCACATCATATAAACATTTAAAAATGACGTACTGCTTAAACTCACTAACATTACCAACACTGACACATTAAGCTTTAGCTGGCTCAGTGCTCACGTTTGCTTTTTTTTTTATTTATGTGGACAGATGACAGTGAGGAGGGGGGGAGGGGTGATTTGGAGCAACAGGACAGCATATTCAGCTGTCTGGAAGAGGCGCGTTTTCATTTGGAGCAGGCTATGGGGTTCGAGGACTTCATCCAAGCCTATAACAAGATCAAGGTACGACTGTAACGGATGTTAACTCGAGTCCTTTTCACACTTGAACCAGTGTGAAACACACACTGCACATTCCTATACTCTGGGCTAAATTTCATATTTGCATATTTACAGGGTTAACAACCATGATTGGTTAAATACAGCACACAACAGTTTTAAATAAATACTTATTCTTCAAACATGGTCTTGCACAATCCTTCAATTTCTGGTTGGATATCTGTTTCAAAGCATCTAGTTGTAACATTCGAACCTTCATTTCTCACCATAACACATTCCTGTATTAATACTACAAAAGAGCTACTAATAAAAAGCAGTTCTAACTCGGTTCTGAATTACAATGTTCCTCTACATGTTCCTCCTCATGTGTACCTCTCATAGTGAACAACCTACTGTAATTGGCATGATCAACTGGGACACAACAAAGGTCATAAATAGGTTTGTACAGTGTATTTGTGTGTTTATATATAAAACAAGTTGTTTTGTTCGTCTAGGCAATCATTGAAGACGAAGACACGAGCATTGCTGTGGGCTCTAACATGGTAGAGAGCATTCTGAGACCTGAGCACCAGCACCTGTATCCTAAAATCCTCCACTTAGTGATTGCAGATGGAGCATATGAAGAAGGTGAATACACACGTTCACCAGTCACTGTGATATGAACACCATATCCTCAGAGCTTTTGAGTATAAAAACAAAGACAGCTCTATTATACCTCTACAATTCTTAGTAGAGGTCTTCTCCAAAAAAACACATTCATTTTAAATTACCCGAGACCCGATGCCGCTATTATTATACCCGACCCGTGTCCGAGGTACACGTGAAACATTTAGACCCGAACCCTCTCGGGTCGGACCTCGGGTTTTAGGATCTAAGTGGACCTGTAAAGACCTCTTAATTCTCAGTCCAATTTAATTCAAGTTCTGTATGTTTAATAACAAATATGTCGAGTATCTTGGTAAATTGGTATTGACGCATCCTTAGTAAGGTGTATATAGAAAAGTTTATGGCATATATGTAAAAATATATAAACATGACATAATCCTCCTTTAGGTCGGAGCCATCATGTTCTCAAATCACAGCTTCTCACTTTTTCTTCGGTGTCTTTCTGTAGATAATGATGAATGAGGTGATATCCTCTCACTGCCAGCTACTCAGGACAATCTGCTGGCTGTAAAGTCTTCCCATAATGCTGTTCCAGAAACGGACAGAGTGCGTGTGAAGAAAGGGATTGTGTCACTCAAGCATGACTTACATCTTACTGCCATGTCCGACATCAACAACACGAGTGTATATAAAAATCTAAATGAATATTATTTAATGAGAGATGCATTCACAGTCAAAGGGTCACAAGACAGAATTTCTCACCACACAGTATATACAAGCAGTCAAAGGTCGCAGATGTCCTTCCTGCATCAGGTTCCCTTTCACAATCACGTTTCACAGTGTGTGCACACGGTACATTTTCTCCTCTTTTTCTACTTTTTGTAGTAAGGAAAGCCTTTTCCAGAACGCATGCATAAAACTGTTCATTCCAGATGTTTCCCTGGTTACATTGTTGACAGGGCGAGCAGCCACGCATGTCGACTAATTGACGTTAAGCGTTAACACGTGCACGCATTATGCACGCCTTATTCTTTTGCACTTCTTCTGAGATGTAAACAAAGGACAGCATTGTAGGAAATTGTGTGACAGTCCAAAAAGGTGTGCGGTAAATTATCTGAAGTATAAATCTAAGTAAGTGAAGGAGAGAAATAGCATTTTAAGTAAAATGGTTGTCTATGTTGTCTTTGTATTTGGAAATAAATGCTTAAATTTTAAGATTTGATTCGTGTTTTAGGTCTCTCACTCTCTCTTTCCATCTGTCCAAACCACAACCGTTTCCAGCAAACTGTCTGATTTATAATTTCTTCCTTCATCTCCTTGTTCTCAGTTATATCTATAAATGTTCCAGCTAATTCCACCATTCAGATCCTTTTTTTTTTTCTTGACCCGGCCACAGTATGCAATTTCACAAGATCTTCTCACGACAATGATTATGCTTTATATATATATATATATATATATATATATATATATATATATATATATATATATATATATATATATATATATATAGATAGATATATAAAAATTTTATCTTAGCAAAATCTTTATGGATTTTATGTACAATGTGTTCAGGCAGAAATATTACTTTGAAGGGACACATTATTGAATAATATACACAATGTTATTTTTAAAAAAAAAAGGCTTCAGAAATGCCCAATGGGTGTGAACAGCACCATGTTGTCCATTCACATATATATATATATATATAAAAAAAATATACACACAGCCATTGGTCAGACCAGTCACAGAGACCGAGAGAGCGCAACATGCAAAATGTCTCGTACAAAACGTTCCTATGTGCTTAACAGTCCCACTCCATATTAGTCTCCCTTTGCCTTTATAATATCCTCAATGCTTCTGCACAAAACATTTAATGTGAGGATGAGAAAAGTAAGTTAGGCATTTGCAGAAAAATAGCAACTCTTACCCAGCATGTTTTTTGATAATAAGCCACTATCCGCCATTGACAAGGGATTCCAATGCAATACGAGTAAAAATGTTCTTTAGTTACAGCTCTACAGCATTGCTTTTCCGATGTGACATGACATAAGTGACGTGACATACAGCTAAGTATGGTGACCCATACTCAGAATTCGTTCTCTGCATTTAACCCATCCAAAGTGCACACACACAGTGAACACACCCGGAGCAGTGGGCAGCCATAGGGTTAGAGGGGGAGAGTGAGAGAAAGAGATTGAGAGAGAGAGAGAATGGGATGTCAAGTCAAGGTCCTTGACTTGACTTGACTTGATGTAAGAAGCACTGGGCAGAACAATAAACCAGGGATGGATCCAGGTGCAGAAATAATCCCTGACCCTGTCCTGGTGATAATTGGCATGTTCAACTGGGACACAACAAAGGTCATAAATAGGTTTGTACAGTGTGTGTTTATATATAAAACAAGTTGTTTTGTTCCTCTAGGCAATCATTGAAGACGAAGACACGAGCATTGATGTGGGCTCTAACATGATAGAGAGCATTCTGAGACCTGAGCACCAGCACCTGTATATCAAAATAATCCACTTAGTGATTGCAGATAAATATGAAGATACATACGTTCGCATATGAACACCATATCCTCAGAGCTTTTGACTGCAAGAACAAAGCCAGCTCTTCTATACCTACATATAGATCATATTGTTCAATTGCTCTATACTACAATTCTAAGTCCAATAAAATTCAAGTTCTGTACGTTTAATAGCACTCTCCTCTTTTTCTAATAAAACTGTTCAGTCCAGTTGTTTTTATCTGAAGTATAAATCTAAATAAGTGAAGGAGAGAAATAGCATTTTAAGTTAAATGGTTGTCTTCTATGTTGTATTTGTAAATAAATGCTTAAATTTTAAGCTTTGTTTTGATTTTCATACTGTATGTCTCTCTCTCTCATATATATATATATACACACACACACACACAGCCATTGGTCAGACAAATCACAGAGACTGAGAGAGTGCAACATGGAAAATGTCTCATACATAACGTTCCTATGTTGTTACGTCTGTGTGGCTGTGCCTGTGTTTTGCTCCTTTTTTTGCTCTCTCTCGCGCTATCACTCTTCAGGTCCATCCGCAGTTTCCCATTGGTCCGTTGAACCGTCAATCTTCCGGCTTCAAAAGTGACGTCATGAGTCTCTGCGCCAATCACAGTCACCCCAGTACTTTAAGAAACGCCACTGGAGGAATGCAAGTTGCTCGGAGCGTCTCATTCATCCTCATTGTTACTCTTTGTCAAAGCCGAATGTTCGTGAGTTTGCGTACTGTGTGTGTCATATCCGTCCGTTTGTTCTGTTCTGTCACTATTCGTGTATATTGTGGGTGACTCGTTTTCCGGACAAAGGGGAAAAGTGGACAGTTACCAGGTCGCGCGACATACATTGTGCACACGTAGGTTACCATAACGTTGTATTAGACACACTAGTTTAGGAGTGAGTGCCACCTTTTGTACGTTTTGTGTTTTGGATAGTTTAGAGTAGTTTAGATAGGGCGTTTTTACGCTGAAGACCTTTTTGTTTCCACATTTTGATTTATTAGTCAGGCTAGGGGGGGTCCAATCAAATTAGTTAGTATTGTTTTGTTACTTTCGTTCCTTTAGCACCATTCTCGTCCCATCCCCCCCCAATACCTCTCATTTCGTTAACTGGTCTGTATATAGTGTATATAGTTTCACCTTCTTTATTATTATATATATTCTGACACTCACTACTAGTGGGATTAATAAACTCCCTTATCGATTGAAGTTGTTGTCCTGCCTTCCTCCATTTCACACACATACTCCTAGGAATAAATCCTTTTTTTTCTTGAGTGTTACTTCCCTAAATACCCCTACACCATAATTGGGTCGTAACATATGTGCTTAACAGTCCCACTCCATATTAGTCTCCCTATGCCTTTATAATATCTTCAACGCTTCTGGGAAGTCTTTCCACTAGATTTTCTTGAGTAGCTGTTGGTATTTGTGTTCATTCAGCTATAAGAGCATTAGTGGGGCTCAGGTGAGGAGGTCGGTGGTGCAGTAGTCAGTGTTCCAGTTCATCCCAAAGGTGTTCAGTAGGGTTGATGTCAGGGCTCTGTGCAGGACACTCAAATTCTTCTAGTCCAAACCTGACACACTTCATGTGAGCTACAGGAAGACATGCTAAAAGGTTTAAGCCACTTTTCAGTGAAGAGAAAATGTAATCCTACAATGTACAAAGTCATTCTAAACCGTTGTTTGTTTCAAGCTATGTGTTAACAGTTTGGGGAAGAAAGCCATATGGGTGTGATATTCAGGTTGCCATATTGTGTATATACAAATATAAAATTGTTCTTGTTTACTACACTATACAGGCCAGAGGAGGGCAGTGCAACACTGGCAGCGAAGCAGAAGAATAACAAAACATTTAATGCGAGGATGAGAAAAGTAAGTTAGGCATTTGCAGAAAAATAGCAACTCTTGCCCAGGATGTTTTTTGATAATGAGCCACTATCCACCATTGGCAAGGGATTCCAATGCAATACGAGTAAAAATGTTCTTTAGTTACAGCTCTACAGCATTGCTTTTCCAATGTGACATGACATAAGTGACGTGACATACAGCTAAGTATGGTGACCCATACTCAGAATTCGTTCTCTGCATTTAACCCATCCAAAGTGCACACACACAGCAGTGAACACACGCACACCGTGAACACACCCGGAGCAGTGGGCAGGTTAGAGGGGGGAGAACGAGAGAGAGAGAGAGAGAGAATGGGATGTCAAGTCAAGGTCCTTGACTTGACTTGATGTAAGAGGAACTGGGCAGAACAATAAACCCAGGGATGGATCCAGGTGCAGAAATAATCCCTGACCCTGTCCTGGTGATAATTGGCATGTTCAACTGGGACACAACAAAGGTCATAAATAGGTTTGTACAGTGTGTGTGTGTGTGTGTGTGTTTATATATAAAACAAGTTGTTTTGTTCCTCTAGGCAATCATTGAAGACGAAGACACGAGCATTGATGTGGGCTCTAACATGATAGAGAGCATTCTGAGACCTGAGCCCCAGCACCTGTATATCAAAATAATCCACTTAGTGATAGCAGATAAATATGAAGATACATACATTCGTATATGAACACCATATCCTCAGAGCTTTTGACTATAAGAACAAAGCCAGCTATTCTATACTTGCATATAGAAGATTGTTCTATATTGTTCTATACTACAATTCTCAGTCCAATTAAATTCAAGCTCTGTACGTTTAATAACTCTCTCCTCTTTTTCTAATAAAACTGTTAATTCCAGTTGTTTTTATCTGAAGTATAAATCTAAATAAGTGAAGGTGAGAAATAGCATTTTAAGTTAAATGGTTGTCTATGTTGTATTTGGAAATAAATGCTTAAATTTTAAGCTTTGTTTTGTGTTTTGATTTTCATATGTCTCTGGTTTGTGTGTAGGTCTCTCTCTCGCTCTCTCATATTAATATATATATATATATATATATATATATATATATATATATATATATATATATATATATATATATATAGAGCGCCATTGGTCAGAGGAATCACAGAGACAGAGTGCGCAACATGGAAAATGTCTCGTACATAATGTTCCTATGTGCTTAACAGTCCCACTCCATATTAGTCTCCCTATGCCTTTATAATATCCTCAACGCTTCTGGGAAGTCTTTCCACTAGATTTTCTTGAGTAGCTGTTGGTATTTGTGTTCATTCAGCTATAAGAGCATTAGTGGGGTTCAGGAGAGGAGGTCTGGGGTGCAGTCAGTGTTCCAGTTCATCCCAAAGGTATTCAGTAGGGTTGATGTCAGGGCTCTGTGCAGGACACTCAAATTCTTAGGTTAGAGGGGGGAGAGGGAAAGAAAGAGAGATAGAGAGAGAAAGCGAGAGAGAGAGAATGGGATGTCAAGTCAAGGTTGACTACATTAAATTTATGGAAGGTGTATTTGAGGATGGTGATGCGGAGAGAGCTGAGCACTCACCCAGGGCAGGAAATACGTGATATATTCCTCACCAAGGTGTCTATCACCCTAGAAAGCCAAACAAAATTAGGGTTGTATTCGACTGCTCTGCCAAATATAATGGCATCCTAAACGATCATTTGCTATCTGGACCTGATCTTACCAATGGCCTAACAGGAGTGCTTTGCAGATTCCGCAAATACCCAATAGCAGTCATCTGTGATGTTGAGATGATGTTCCACAGGTTCCATGTAAGCCAGGAGTACAGAGATTACTTACGGTTCCTGTGGTGGGAACATGGGGATACGAATTCTGAGCCAAAGGAATATGTGGGCCGACTGTGTTCGGGGCGGCGAGTTTAATGGCTATTGGTGCACCAGCTGATACTGTACGGAGTGTTCGTGGTTTGTGTGGATTATTAGGGGTGTTTGTTGGCGTGAGAGACTCACTGTGGAATATTCAACAGTTCGATTGGATTATTCACAGGTGAGGACACTATTACACCCCTCCATAAGCCGGACTTCCTATCACGTCACTACATCCGGTGAGATTGTGCCATATAAGGACATTTATACTCACCGAGGACTTAAAGGACACTACACACACACACACACACATTTCACGCTTTGGGTTTTTGGGTATTTTTTTGTATATATTTGTAAATATTAATTCTGTACAACACACTTTGGTTTGTTTATATTGGTGTGTCTGTTTTCTGGTATAATACCTGTATTAGGGAGTGGTGCCCCATTTAATCGTGTACTGTTTAGGTGTGACATACACGTGGACCGTTACAAAGCCAGTGGACTTCCCCAAATGTTTTAGGAAGTATGAATGAACATGATGGAAACCAGGAACTTGGTGTGAACAAGGAATCATTGTTTGAATACTATGATTTTTTTATTTTTTTTTTCTCTGTCTCTTTTACAGCATGACCAATCGAGCCAGTCATGGATAAATATGAGAAAGTGAAGATGATCAGGGAGGGCTCATTTGGGAAGGCCATCCTGGTGACATTCAAAGAGGATGGTCACCAGTATGTCATCAAGGAGATCGGCATCTCCAGGGTGAGCTGCTCACAACCTTTTGGAAACTGAGTGTTAAAACACACACACACACACACATACACACACACACACACAAACACTGATACCTTTCATCTCACACTTTACAGATGACAAAGAGAGACAGGTGTCATGCAAAGAAGTGGCCTTGTTAGCTAACGAGTCATCCCAACATTGTCCAATACAAGGAGTCATTTGAAGGTAAAATTCTTTCATGTATTTAATTAAAATCACGTTTCACTGCAACTCTTGAACCATGTATTTATATCATGCTAAGTAACTGAACCACACAGCGCCGAGGTGAAGATGCAGGACATGCTGTGTGTGATGATGTGTACTTAGCAGTTTCTTACTCTTAGTGCAGAGCTGAGCTTGATTTAGACTGAAATGGAAAACAAACATTTGGTTTGTTCAAGAACAAATTGCTCTGTTTTTCCTCACTGATTCTCAGGTCTTATATCGATGTACCTGTCATAAGACTGTCTCAGGCAATAAGAATTAAGTTAGTCATTTCAGCACTCAGCTCGAGCGCTGGAGGAAGCTACAAGTCTCTGAATTGAGTTACAGAGAGTATCTGCATGAACTTGATTCTCTTTTGTTTTCTGTTCCACAGAGAGCAGCTGCTTGTATCTAGTGATGGATTACTGTGAAGGAGGCGACCTGTTTAAGATGATCAATAACCAGAAAGGAAGTTGGTTGATATGGAAGGTGTATTTGAGGATGGTGATGCAGAGAGAGCTGAGCATCTAAAGAATTTGGAAAAACTTCAGATCCCAAGATGTTTCATTCCCATATCGTATGAAAGTCCATCTTTTTGGAGCGACATCCTCTCCTGCCTGTGCAAATTATGGAATGAAGTATCTTGCAAGCCAAAATGAAAAGGAGTATCCTGCAGCAGCCAACTTCATAAGGAAGAATTTCTATGTCGATGATGGCCTTGCTAGCGTAGAAGTTGTGCACACAGTTATCAACCTTGTGAAGGAAGCACAAAATGTGTGTGCTAAAGGAAGATTGCATCTTCATAAGTTCATCTCTAACAACAGAGAAGTTTTGGAGTCAATTCCTGACAGCGAAAGAGATAGTGGAGTTCAGGATGTGGACCTCAGACAGGACAACCTCCCTGTCCAGACTGTGTTGCGAGTAAAGTGGAGTGTATATAGCGATGCCTTCTCCTTCAAGGTTGCTCTGGATGAGAAACCAGCAACATGGCGAGGAATCCTCTCGACTGTAGCTTCTGTGTTTGACCCTCTAGGCTTCCTAGCCCCTTTTCTACTGCAGGAAAAGAAAGTACTACAGGAGATGTGCCAAAAAGGCATTGAATGGGATGAACCGCTGCCTGGAGAGTTAAGACCCCAATGGGAAAGCTGCTTAAACGATCTAAAGAATTAGAAAAAACTACAGATCCCAAGATGTTTCATTCCCCAAAATCTGGAAAGAGTGCAGAGAATTGAACATCACTTTTCCAATGTCACGCGACATCGCTTCACTTCCGGGTTTCCCCCCCATATAAGGAAGTGGGCCGACGGCGTTCGGGGCGGCGAGTTTAATGGCAATTGGTGCACCAGCTGATGCTGTACGGAGTGTTCGTGGTTTGTGTGGATTATTAGGGGTGTTTGTTGGCGTGAGAGACTCACTGTGGAATATTCAACAGTTCGATTGGATTATTCACCGGTGAGGACACTATTACACCCCTCCATAAGCCGGACTTCCTATCACGTCACTACATCCGGTGAGATTGTGCCATATAAGGACATTTATACTCACCGAGGACTTAAAGGACACTACACACACACACACACACACACACACATTTCACGCTTTGGGTTTTTGGGTATTTTTTTGTATATATTTGTAAATATTAATTCTGTACAATACACTTTGGTTTGTTTATATTGGTGTGTCTGTTTTCTGGTATAATACCTGTATTAGGGAGTGGTGCCCCATTTAATCGTGTACTGTTTAGGTGTGACATACACGTGGACCGTTACAAAGCCAGTGGACTTCCCCAAATGTTTTAGGAAGTATGAATGAACATGATGGAAACCAGGAACTTGGTGTGAACAAGGAATCATTGTTTGAATACTATGATTTTTTTTTTTTTTTTTCTCTGTCTCTTTTACAGCATGACCAATCGAGCCAGTCATGGATAAATATGAGAAAGTGAAGATGATCAGGGAGGGCTCATTTGGGAAGGCCATCCTGGTGACATTCAAAGAGGATGGTCACCAGTATGTCATCAAGGAGATCGGCATCTCCAGGGTGAGCTGCTCACAACCTTTTGGAAACTGAGTGTTAAAACACACCCACACACACACAAACACTGATACCTTTCATCTCACACTTTACAGATGACAAAGAGAGACAGGTGTCATGCAAAGAAGTGGCCTTGTTAGCTAACTAGTCATCCCAACATTGTCCAATACAAGGAGTCATTTGAAGGTAAAATTCTTTCATGTATTTAATTAAATCACGTTTCACTGCAACTCTTGAACCATGTATTTATATCATGCTAAGTAACTGAACCACACAGCGCCGAGGTGAAGATGCAGGACATGCTGTGTGTGATGATGTGTACTTAGCAGTTTCTTACTCTTAGTGCAGAGCTGAGCTTGATTTAGACTGAAATGGAAAACAAACATTTGGTTTGTTCAAGAACAAATTGCTCTGTTTTTCCTCACTGATTCTCAGGTCTTATATCGATGTACCTGTCATAAGACTGTCTCAGGCAATAAGAATTAAGTTAGTCATTTCAGCACTCTGCTCGAGCGCTGGAGGAAGCTGCAAGTCTCTGAATTGAGTTACAGAGAGTATCTGCATGAACTTGATTCTCTTTTGTTTTCTGTTCCACAGAGAGCAGCTGCTTGTATCTAGTGATGGATTACTGTGAAGGAGGCGACCTGTTTAAGATGATCAATAACCAGAAAGGAAGTTGGTTGATATGGAAGGTGTATTTGAGGATGGTGATGCAGAGAGCTGAGCATCTAAAGAATTTGGAAAAACTTCAGATCCCAAGATGTTTCATTCCCAAAATCTGGAAAGAGTGCAGAGAATTGAACTCCATCACTTTTCTGATGCGAGTAGCCACGGGTACGGTCAGTGCACATATATACGATTGCTCAGTGAAGACGAAGGTGCACTGCTCTTTAGTCATAGGTAAAGCAAGGGTTGCATCCACAAAAGGTTGTTACCATACCTAGTCTCGAGTTAACAGCTGCAGTGGTCTCCTCAGCAGTCAGTAGTATGTTAAGAGAAGAACTGGAGCTCAAAATTGACCAAGAATATTTTTGGACTGATTCTAAAGTAGTCTTAGGTTACATCAATAACGATGCCCGAAGGTTCCACGTTTTTGTTGCCAATCGTGTCCAAAGAATCAGAGAAGCATCAAACCCTGCACAGTGGAACTATATTGATACAGACCAAAATCAAGCGGATCAAGCATCTAAAGGCCTCAGTGTTTCAGAGTTGATTAATTCAGACTGGCTTACTGGACCAAAGTTCTTGTGGAGAAGAGAGATTGTCATGCCAAAGTCAACTCCAGAGCTCTTGGTGGGAGATCCTGAAATCAAAACAACACAGGTTCTGCAAACCAAAGTAGTACAAGAGGACAATGTTTTGGAGAGATTCAATCGTTTCTCAAAATGGCATACAGCATTAAATGTGGTTGCTCGGATCCAGCTACTAGCAAAAAGAGACAAAATACCAAAGCCCATAAATGTTGAAGACTTGAGGAAAGCCAGCATTGTACTCATAAAATTAGCACAAAGGGATGCCTTCAAAAAGGAAATGGAAATACTGGGCCATGACATACTGCCAAATAACCATCCATTGTTCCAGCTTGACCCAGTGCTACAAGATGGTGTCCTTAAGGTGGGAGGGAGAGTAAAGAAAGCTAACTTACCTCTGGACTTGAAGCATCCAGTGATCTTCCCTAAGGCAGGTGTGGTCACACATTCAATCCTGGGTTATTGCCAAGATAAAACTCCGCATCAAGGCAGAGGGCAGAAACTCAATGAACTGAGAGCCAATGTTTACTGGGTCATTGGTGGCAGCAAAGTTGTAGCCAACTACATAAAACAATGTGTTACCTGCAGGAGAGCTCGCAGGCCAACAGAAACACAAAGGATGGCAGATCTACCTATTAATCGTACTGAACCATCACCACCCTTTTCATACTGTGGAATCAATAGTTCTAAGCTATTTCACACACCAAACAAGGTCGCAAAGAGCAAAAGAGGTATGGTCTCATATTCACCTGTCTTTCCTCCAGAGCAGTTCACGTTGAAATGTTGGAGGACTTGACAACTGATGCCTTTATAAATGCCCTACGGTGTTTTATAGCTATTCGTGGAGCTGTGAGAGAAATCAGGTCTGATCAAGGCTCAAATTTTGTTGGGGCAAAAAATGAACTGTCAAGAGCACTAAAGGAAGTGGATAAAGACAGACTGACTGCTTACCTAGCCCAAAAACAATGCGACTTCACAATGAATGTGCCCGATGCCAGTCATATGGGTGGTATTTGGGAAAGGCAGATCAGGACCGTTAGGAGTGTTCTAAGCTGGTTCTTATCGCAAAGTGCTGGCAGATTAGATGATGCTTCTTTAAGAACATTCTTCTACAAAGCCATGTCAATTATCAACAGCTGTCCACTGACCATCAACACACTTAATGATCCAAAAAGCCTAGAGCCCCTTACCCCAAACCATTTACTTACCACAAAAGCTTCTGTTCCGCTGCCTCCACCAGGAAAATTTGTAGCAGAAGATATGTATGCCAAGAAAATGTGGCACAGGGTACAATATCTTACAGAACAATTCTGGTGTAGAGGGAGGAGAGAATATCTTGCAAAATCACATTCAGACAACGCTGGCATTCTCCAAAACGGAATGTGAGGATTGGAGATATTGTTATTGTCAAAGTGGAAGAGATTCCACGCAATGCATGGAGGCTTGGAAGAGTGATTGATGTTTGTAAAGATGAAGATGGATTGGTGCAAAAGGTCACAATACAAATAGGAGATAGAAAGTTAGGTAAAGAGGGTAAAACAATAACCTTTCCATTCTGGAATGTCCTATCCATAAGTTAGTTTTACTCATAGAAAACAACTAAAGTGTGTTTCATTAGAAATAATTTAAACACTCACACATTTTATAGAATATTTAGAACATTAAATGTATGTAAGGGTTCGATAAATAACTGTTTGTGGTATGTGGTTCTGGAATTACTAGATTTATTCAAACGTGTTCAAACAGAAGGTTAAAAATGTAACGTAAATGTTCAGAGAATGTGTAGGTGCGTGTTTCTTTAAAACTACATGATGTACACGTGATGCGTCAGTGTTTGTGCGCGGGACTATGGAATTATGGGTCAGAGCCTAGCAACGACATGGACACGTTAACATGCTGATATGAACGGCTTCCACAAATAACTACCATTTATCTGCACATGGTTCAAAAGGCGCACGTTTTCACGGTGTCTGAAGAGAGAACGAGTGAGAGTGTGTGTAAATAAATTCAAACGACATCAGTATGATGCGTGGGCATTATTTTATTGAACCAGTGCCGCTACAATGTGTACTTTGAAAAAAAAAAATTTTAATTTATTTGTTTTTTATTGCGAAACTGTTTCCATAGTACCGCTGGCTAGCTAGTTAGATGAGTGTTTGCTAATTTAGCTGATGGAAGCTCCTGTTTGTGTGTTCATATATATAAATATATATATATATATATATATATATATATATATATTTTTTTTTTAGGTAGAAATAACTACCTAAAAACGACCTATTAACTAACAAATCTAAAGGTTATGTATGATATATCTGTATATAATCTCAAGAGCGTTGCTCCTGTCAGGACCTAAACATGATGGAAACCAGGAACTTGGTGTGAACAAGGAATCATTGTTTGAATAGTATGATTTTTTTTTTTTTTTCCTCTGTCTTGTACAGCATGACCAATCGAGCCAGTCATGGATAAATATGAGAAGGTGAAGATAATCGGGGAGGGCTCATTTGGGAAGGCCATCCTGGTAACGTTCAAAGAGGATGGTCACCAGTATGTCATCAAGGAGATCGGCAACTCCAGGGTGTTGACTCCAAATACAAGGAGTCATTTGAAGGTAAAATTCTTTCATGTATTTAATTAAATCACGTTTCACTGCAACTCTTGAACCATGTATTTATATCATGCTAAGTAACTGAACCACACAGCGCCGAGGTGAAGATGCAGGACATGCTGTGTGTAATGATGTGTACTGAGCAGTCATTTCTTACTCTTAGTGCAGAGCTGAGCTTGATTTAGACTGAAATGGAAAACAAACATTTTGTTTGTTCAAGAACAAATTGCTCTGTTTTTCCTCACTGATTCTCAGGTCTTATATCGATGTACCCTGTCATAAGACTGTCTCAGGCTATAAGAATTAAGTTAGTCATTTCAGCACTCAGCTCGAGCGCTGGTGGAAGCTACAAGTCTCTGAATTGAGTTACAGAGAGTATCTGCATGAACTTGATTCTCTTTTGTTTTCTGTTCCACAGAGAGCGGCTGCTCGTATCTAGTGATGGATTACTGTGTTAAAGTCAAGTTTATTTATAAAGCACTTTTTTTAAAACAACAAGTATTTGTCAAAGTGCTGTACATACAAAAAGGAAACATGATTTATTAATACAAACACACAAATAAAAGAAACACTTAAGACACAATAAAACAATAAAAGAAAGCAGCTGTCACATGGCATCGAACGCCAGACTGTAAAAATACGTTTTTAGGCCAGATTTAAAGACCAAGTGTTTGAGCCTGTCCAATATACAGGTAGAGAGCCAAACTGTTCCAGAGCTTTGGGGCCGCACCTGCAAAGGCTCGGTCCCCCCTACTCTTCGGTTTTACTCTTGGAACAGCTAAAAGCAAATGGTCAGCAGACCTTTGTGCTCTTTACGGAGCGTACGGATTAATCAAATCTGATAAGTAACTTGGTGCTGACCCATTAAGAGATATAAAAACAAGCACCAATATTTTAAAATGAATCCTATAATGGACAGGTAGCCAGTGAAGAGACGCGAGAATGGGAGTGATATGTTCCCGCTTTCATGTGCCCGTCAATAGGTGAGCTGCCGCATTCTGGACCATTTGCAGTCTGGAGAGAGAGGCCTGATTAATACCTAAATAAAGGCTGTTACAGTAATCAAGGCAACTTGAGATGAAAATATGCACAACTCTCTGAAAATCCTTAGAGGACAGGAAAGGTTTCACCTTGGTGAGTTGTCTCAATTGGAAAAAACATGATTTAACTACTAAATTAATCTGTTTATCCAATTTAAAATCACAATCCAAAACACCTAAATTTTTTACAAAGGGCTTCAACATAAGGATTCAGCTCACCGAGGTTTAGGTCTACTGACTCACAGGTCAGTAACACCACTTCTGTTTTCTTTTCATTAAAATTAAAAATTTAGTGCCATCCAGGTCTTAATTTCTTCAAAACACTGCAGTAGAGGCACTAGAGAGCAGGTATCTACATTTATGTTTCAAGGGCAGATAAATTTGCAGGTCATCTGCATAACAATGAAAAGAAATACCAAATTTCCTAAAAATATGCCCCAAAGGGAGCATACTGTATACAGGGAGAACCAAATAGGCCCCAAAATGGAGCCCTGGGGGACCCCACATGTGAGTACAGCAGTTGAGGAGACATAGTCTCCGAGATGAACCGAAAAAGTTATTTCAGCCAAACAGGATTTAAACCAATCCAATGCAGTACCCTTAATACCAACACATTGTTCAAGCCGTGAAATCAAGATATTATGGTAAACTGTATCAAATGCAGCTGAGTGCAGTTTCTGTGCTGTGTAGTGCTTTAAAACCAGACTGAAATACTTCATGAATACCATGTAAATCTAAAAATGAGTTCAATTGTCCAAATACAACCTTCTCCAATAGTTTGCTTAGAAATGGGAGTTTTGAGATCGGTCTATAATGAGCAAATTAACTGATGGATCCAAATTAAGTTTCTTGACTACTGGTTCCACAGCTGCATGTTTAAAAGATTTAGGTACAACTCCCAACGCCAGGCTGCTATTGATAATAGCAAGAAATTTAGGACCAATGGTTTCAAATGAATCTTTAAGAAGATGGAGAGGGACAACATCCATTCCACATGAGGATGATTTCATTTTAACAAAAGGTCTCTTTCAGTGAATCAAGAGACCGACTCAAACTGATCAAAAACAGCAGAACACTCAGTGGGAATGGATGAAAAAGTTGAAGGGAGCAAAATATTAGCTCTAACAGCCTCAATCTTGTCAATGAAAAAGTCTAATAGTTTCTCACACATCTCGGCTGAAGGCTCCAGGCAGGCTGCTTGGGGAGTGTTTAAAACAGAGTTAATTTTATTAAATAGCACAGCTGGCTTGTTGGAGTTATTACAGAGGACACTGGAAAGATACTTTGATTTCTCAGATTTAACAGTTTTTTGGTATTTAAGCAGACTCTCCTTCAAAATATCAAAGGAAATCTGCAGTTTATCCTTCTTCCAGTTTATCCTTCTACACTCGAGCCTTACAGTTCGAGTCGTAGCGTTCAGCCATGACTGAGTTCTATGTTTTGCTCGAACCATCTTAAAAAGAGCCACAGTATCCAAGATATTAAGACAAGTTGAAGAGAACAAAGAAGTCAAATCATCAGTGTTAAGGCAGTATGAAGACCTTGAATAGTCACCGTCAATAGCATTAAAAGGCTCTGAGAATGACTGAACGGTTGAAGAATTAATTGTTCTACGGCAACAGGTTGGAGCAGTCACTTTAGGATCACAGGTAATACATCTCTCAAAGAAAACGCATAAAATGATCAGAGAAAACTGATCATACACCCATACGCGGGATCCCAAGAGCGTGGGAGCACATACCGGCAACAATCCACGCAAAGCTCGGACAAAATCCAGCGGGGATCAGTCTCTGGAAACAAGGCCATCAAGGTCCTAGCTCTCACCAGTAGGCCACCGCGTTGTCACTTCTTCTTCCCGGGAGAGCAAAGGGTCTGACAAAGATAGTCAGGTAATCCACACAGGAGCAGAGGAGGGGGCGAGTAGTTTTTTCCACCCTGATTAACATTATAGATCGCTGTATTTTCAACAGCCGATCTAATATTAAGAGTTTGGCGATCATACACCAATAGAGAGTCTGCAGTATTTAAAACAGTCAATAAAAACACAACGAGCATCCAAACAACCAGGAGCAGTAGACGGCCGGCCAAATACACTGGCGCCATCTTGGATCCAAAAAAAAGTCGAGTGACTTACTGTGAAGGAGGCGACCTGTTTAAGATTAATAACCAGAAAGGACTTTTCCTTGAGGAATAGGTTAATGGAGAACTGACGTGTGTGTGGGGTTTGTTCTGCCTTTCAATAGCTATTGACTTTTACAGATTTGAGCTTAACCAGTGCTGGCGCTATATTTGCAGCATCATGTGACCTACAAATTCGTATCCTAGCACCAGTCTACTCACTCTAACCTAAGAATACAGTGGTGTGAAAAAGTGTTTGCCCCTTCCTGATTTATTTTTTTTTTGCAGGTTTGTCACGTTTTAATGTTTCAGATCATCAAACAAATTTGAATATTAGTCAAAGATAACAAGTAAACACAACATGCTGTTTTTAAATGAAATTCTTGATTATAAAGGGAAAACAAAATCCAAACCTACATGGTGTGGAAAAAAAATAAAAGATCAGGAAGGGGGGCAAACACACTGTATATATGAAGTACGGAACCAGATTAACAATACAAAAGATACATGTTATATATGTTCCTTATACCTGTTGCCATAGTAACGCACGTTTATCAGCGGGTTGGGCAACTAGCATTCTACTTGCCGCTAAAAGAAAAACGTCAATTTCAAAACTAAAACTAAAAGTAGAAATAGGAGAAAAACATTCGATGAAAACGAGCGCCAAAATTGTGGGCCTTTTAGATCCTGTACGTCAGGGGTGTCAAACTCCGGTGTAATTATATTTGGCCCGCGAGATCATATCAAATGTGCATTACAGCTGGCTAGCCGCATGCTCCACTAATACTACAAATCCCAGAATGCCTTGCCACTGTATTGGCACGTAGTCACGAACAGCAAGCACCCCTCATTCTCTGTTGACAGTCGTTAACAACCATGCTACAGTCACATTGGGCAAGTTAATTCCACCCCCCACAAAAATGGCCAAACAAAAGATGGACAATAGGAGCTTTCAAGACAGGTGGGAGGCAGATTATCTGACTATGTTCATGAAAGCAAAATCAAAAAGTGAAGCTGCTGTAAAGGCTAGCTTTATTGTGGCAGCAGAGATTGCAAAATCTGCCCGGCAAATTTTGCGAAAGTTTGCGAAATGAACACCACTGATGTGTCTTATTTCAAATTTAATTTCTTATGTGTTTGTAATAACAAGCTCTGGTTGTTCCAAATCCTGTGTTTAAGCAAAACTAAAGTTTGTTTCCATATGAAAAAGGTTGAACATTACATATCAGTTGCAGTTAATTTTTCAATAAATATTCAGTTTGGCCCATGACTCTCAGTTTTATATTTTGGCCCACTGTGAATTTGAGTTTGACACCCCTGGCCTAGAGGAACAAAATAACTTGTTATATATATAAACACACACACACACACACACACAGTACAAACCTATTTATGACCTTTATTGTGTCCCAGTTGAACATACCAATTAGTTTGTTCACTGTGAGAGGTACACCTTAGGAGGAACATGTAGAGGAACATTGTAATTCAGAACCGAGTTAGAACTGCTTTTTATTTGGAGTTCTGAAACAAGTTGGATTAGTAGCTCTTTTGTAGTATTAATACAGGAATGTGTTACGGTGAGAAATGATGAAGGGTTTGAATGTTACAACTAGATGCTTTGCAGCAGATATCTAACCAGAAACTGAAGGATTGTGTAAGACCATGTTTGAAGAATAAGTATTTATTTAAAACTGTTGTGTGCTGTATTTAACCAATCATGGTTGTTAACCCTGTAAATATGCAAATATGAAATTTAGCCCAGAGTATAGGAATGTGCAGTGTGTGTTTCACATGGGTTCAAGTGTGAAAAGGACTCAAGTTAACATCCGTTACAGTCGTACCTTGATCTTGTATGTAGGTATGTAGATCTTGGATGGCCTGCTCTAAATGAAAACGCTGCTCTTCCAGACGGCTGAATATGCTGTCCTGTTGCTCCAAATCACTCCCCCCCCCTCTCACTATCACCTGTCCACATAAATAATAAAAAAAAAAAGCAAACATGAGCACTGAACCAGCTAAAGCTTAAAAAGGTGCCCTTCCACACAAAACCGTTTTTACTTGTATTTTTTGATATGTGTTAGGTCCATATGTGTTTGTGTTGTGTCGGGAATGTGAAAATGAACTGCTACCTCCCCTGTCAGCTGTAGCCACTGAAAAGAAATAAGCGGAGAAATCAGGTCAGTTAGAAAAGCTGCTCAGTGTGACGTGGAATTGATCGAGCTCATTACTATTCATGAGCTCTCCCACTTGAGACCGCGCCCACAGAATTCGTGTAGTTCAGGGAGTTTTCTATACAGCAAGGATGGCTGAACGTCAACGGGTCATATATTATAATGGCAATATACCTGAAGAAGCCATTCTGCCGCAATTCCAGGTGATTGTAAACAAAAGTTCCTCTAGCCTAGGCTACTTATTGCGCTGGGGGAATGAATAGTCATGCTCGCATATCCTAGCAGTTAGCCAATCGGAGCCAAGCAGCATAGCTCATTGAATATTAATGAGAACTGGCACAAATCGAGCTGATTCTTCCCGCAGGCTTCTTTCTATACCACACTAGAATGGCTTGAAACAAGGTAACCAAGGCATTTTTTCCACAAAAAATGTTAGAGTCCATGGTAAACTTCAGACATTACCACAAAAGTAATGAAATACGTGTGGCAGTGCATCTTTAACGTGTCATAGTGTTGGAAATGTTAGTGAGTTTAAGCAGTACGTCATTTTTAAATGTTTATATGATGTGATCTTAGTGGCAGATGGACTGCATGTGTGTGGATGTTTTAGTATCCAGGTCTTCTGCATCATCCTACCAGACTGCCACTCTTCCTTAAGCTTGCTCTCGCTGTTCTGCTCTTTATCCTCATCTGTGTCATGCCCATTACTGGCCTCTTCTGCTGGACTGTTCTCAGTATTGTCATCATCGTCCACTGAGGACTGGGCGGACATGGCAGACAGTGCCACTGCACGCCTGTGCGCTGGACTACAACTCAACTTCACAAACGCAGCATCACCAGGCACTGACACAGGGAGAGAAGTGCAGTTACAGATCACCTGCTTTTATGGCTATTATATAAGCAACCCTGTATGTAAGCAAACCTGTAACTTGCTGTTCATCCTCTGGACCTAGTGTCTGAGTGTCATTGATTCTCCACCGTTGTTGCACTGCCCTCTTCTGGCCTAAAACAGTGGAGCAAAAAAAATAAATAAATAGCCATTTTATTATGTACCCTCCATATCCACATTCACTGGCAGGCATATGAGCAGGCTAAAAAAGCATCATGTGCAGTTAAGTGTATTTTCCAATGGCCAGTAAAACATTATCTACATTGCAGAGAATTTGGGTCTCGCCCAGGTTGGTGAGCCTTCTGTCCCCAAGCATTTATCACTTCTGCAGGATTCTTAGAAGTTTGTGGAAGGTCCTCCTCCAGAACCAAACACTCTACATCATCTGTTTCTTAAAGCAGAAACACAGACATGCATAGAAAGAGTCATACAGGGAACGAGACAAATACAATTCTATTATATAAATCAAATACCTGCCGGTGTGCATGTGGTCAGAAACGTTGCTGCTTTCCAGACACTGGGTAAGTGGCTGGAGTTCAGCCTCCTCAAGAATTTTTAAAACTGGGGTCTGTCCCCATACTTTCCGCCCTTCCCTTTGCCAGGCTTCCATAGGAATGACCTCACCTGTTGTTTGTTCTATGGCACAAAAACAATCACACAGAAACATAAAATCGTTAAATCAACACTAGAGACAAATGCTACAATCGCAGAACATGACAATTTGTATACAAAGCTCTGGTCAGTAGATACAACCCCTAGAATTCTATTCAATGCTCTATTCAGTGTTTTGTTTTGCTTCAAAAGACCTGGTTGCTACACGGCAGCATTAGAGATCATATGCAACTTCACAACACACTTCATGGATAAACAATACACAAACGTAATAACAAAAAAACTGAGTGCATGCAAATTGTCAAAACAAACCAACTCAATCAGTGAATTGAAATATCACTAGCAAACAAGTGTTACGTTTTAGTTGGAACGTAGCTACCTGGTTTAAGGCAGCATTTACACACTCCCTAGGGCAGACATGGGCAAACTACGGCCCGCCGAACTCGTCCACGTTATTATTAAATTAAATTTTATTATAAAGACACCACAATCATTTTACCTAGCTGTAATTCCCATCTTTCCCCAGCAGATGGCGCACCCCGAAGACATTGACCCTTGAGTGTGATGCATTACAGTTACTCTCTACTTCATTTTGTCACTTTGCACTTTCAGCCCTTCAGTAAAAAATGAGCGGACCGAAGAAAAGAAAAGTAGACAGTGAGTGCCGTGTTCAATAAAGAGTGGACAAATAAATATTTTTTCACCGAAGTCCGATCAACAGCTGTATGTCTGATATGCCAAGAAACTGTAGCAGTTTTTAAAGAATACATCAGCCGTCATTTTGCCACAAAACATGCTAACTACGCTAGTAAACAGTCTCCACAAGAACGGGCGGCTACAGCTCAGAGATTGACGGCTAATTTACAGACTCAGCAAAAGCTTTTTCAAAGACAAACTGTGACTCAAGCGTCAAGTACAAAAGCAATTTTTTTGCTGGCATTCAAATTAGCAAAGGCCAGTAAGCCTTTCTCCGAAGGCATGGTTGAGGTTTTTACATTTAATTAATATTAGTTCACATAAACACACCAATCTCCTATTCTGGCCCAGCCCCTCTGTCAAATTGTGTCCTGCGTGTCAAAAAGTTTGCCCACCCCTGCCCTAGGGCAATTTTTCCCCTTAGAGTTCTTTGGACAAAATGGAGCAAACTGATACTCCTTGGTTTAGGCAATTCTTATGGGATGCTTGCTGAGTGAGCAGTTTACATAAACATGACTGGCTTGAAGTGAATACCTAATAGCAAATGCTGCTGTAATCATAAAGACAGTCGTGTTCATCTCTGGACAACATCATTTCAACACCCTTACTACTGTTAGCCTTTACTCGTCTACACCTGTATAGTATAACGATTTATGATGCCTCTCTTTGGTGTTCCCATTTTTCCCGTGCCATTGTCATCATTAGTGATCTAAATCTTCACCCATATGTTTATCTAAATTACTATATAGACCTATACTAAAAGTTACGACCAATGCTGACCAGAATATACCTTCTATTGACTCAAGAGTGACCGCTATCTTATTTCAAATCGGAATCAGAGAATTCTACTTGTGGTGCTTTGCTAGTCAGTGTACCTAGAAATAAACTATCCTTCAGACAGGAACACTATGTTCTGAACATTTTTCCCCCATATATAGACTCAATGTAAGCATATACAATAGGCACAGCATTTCCACAATTGAGGTTAGTCCACAATATAATGCGGACGTATAAAAGAGGGCTGCCCTGTGTACGGTTAAATGTACGTACAGATAGATGCTCACCTGCTGTAGTGATGCTGGTGTCCTCCAGAGTCTGCTGAGCCACGGCAAGTGGGACATCACTGGGCTGCCACTTCTTTCTGTCACCAGAGACAGGAGACGCTTCTAAAGACGCTGCCTGAGACACTGGAATGAGAGAAAGAAGGGGGGGGGGGGGTGTTCTGTAGTTAGGTCTATTTAGTTCAATTAAAAAAAATAAATAAATTTTGGTGATGGTGATTATGTAGGTATGACTTTAAACAGTTTTTCCCAGAACTTCGTGCCAAGTTAAAGCGGTGTCAAGCTGTTTTAATGAATTTTTAGATGCATTATAGTGCCCGAACCCGTATGACTTTGAACGGTGACCGTGAACATTTTGTTTACTGCAGCCACAGCCATCATTACCAAGCGCGAACCGTTGACTCAGAGTGAATGAGAGTATGAGACGAAGCGAACGCACAGGCCATAGTGTGACATCCGTTAACCAATAGTGTAAACATAGACGTCACGGGTTTTTATTTAAAAGAAAGTACGTAGCCTTCGTTTGTATGTAGTCCTAGGCAATTTATATATTTACAATACTTACTAAAATATATAATAAAATATAATGAATATTATTTTATTGCTTTTGTATTAGTTGTTTGAAGAGTAAAAAAAAAAATTGATCGGTCTTAACGCAAATTTACAACCGGCAAGTTGGTCGGACTTAAAGCGCAAAAAAAAAAAAAAAAAAAATTGAGTCGGTCCTAAATTGACAGGGTCGGTCGGGCAAACAAGAATATTTTTAAAGATGGCCCCATCTACATCTATTGCCTCCGGTTTGTGGTCCCTCATCTGTTGCTGGCTGGCAGGGTTCAGGGGCGTGGCCTGGTTTGCTGAGAGGTGTGGTCACTTGCTCATCCGCTTCTTTAGAAGGGTAAGCCATTAAATTATGATTCAGTCTGCGCAGAATCTCCTTTCTCTCACTCTGAAAACAGTACACAAATGCAGAGATGAGTAAATAAATAAGAAAAAAAAATGGACAGTTGGATAAAATTGGATGCATCTTATTTGTGCAGGAAGATTCACATTACCTACCTGAACGTCTGATATTTCGGGTTTTGCAGGATCTTCCTTCACTAGGGATTTCTGCCCAGATGCAGTCTATAGTCAGGAGAATACAGGGAAAAAATTACTCATTTAGATTCCAGTCTATGAAGAGTTTAAAGTTAAAACAGCATTGTGACCAAAATGCCACAGTATGAAAGAAAGCTTTCTGAAGAAACAATCAACATGATTGACAGCCCCATAGACACGCCTCCTTATCGTGACTGGTTGGATATTGCTGCAGCTGGATATTGCTTAGTCAGGAAAATATTCTGTTTATATATTAAAAAAAAGAAAGTATAATAATAAATTGACTGTCGATTCATTTGTATGCAAATAGATTTGGCTGCCTCGACTCTAACTGGTACCTGTGACTTGATGTCTCTGTGAAGGATCTTACAATCGTGTACGTGTTTTAGCGCCAGACAGAGCTGCACGAACCAGTCAAGAATCTGCAGGAGAAAAGAAAAAAAAAAGACTAATGAGTGAGGTGCTGAAAATAAGACTTTTTAAAACTATAACGATTTATAGTTTTACAGGGGTGTCAAACTCAAATTCACAGTGGGCCAAAATATAAAACTAAGAAAATCACGGGCCAAACTGAATATTTATTGAAAAATTAACTGCAACTGATATGTAATGTTCAACCTTTTTCATATGGAAACAAACTTTAGTTTTGCTTAAACACAGGATTTGGAACAACCAGAGCTTGATATTACAAACACATAAGAAATTAAATTTGAAATAAAAGACACATCAGTGGTGTTCATTTCGCAAACTTTGACCATACACTTTTTGACAAACTCTCCCTCATTAAAGGGCCGGGCAGATTTTGCAATCTCTGCTGCCACAATAAAGCTAGCCTTAATAAGTTACAGTTTGTCTGCAAAAATGAATGCTGGCAGAACTCTTACTGCTTCCTCCCCAGGAAGTCCATACACCACAGTCTGTAGAAACTGACACACCAGGGAACACTGCCTGCTGCCATCAACTAATTAGAAAATATTAATGTCAGTCAAAAGGCATTTTATCCAAGAATTGCTCCTAAATTATCCTAATGATCCTGGGTGTGTCACGAATAAAATGGCGGTCGAACATGTTTAGTTTCAAACCTTAATGTTATTTAGCCTGAGCTGACCTCAGACTTTCCCCTTTTGTTTCAACCTCACAGCGAAGTTAAACAAAATGTAGAAGCAGAGCGGGAAATTTGATGTTCTAAAAAAATACATTACCATCAAGTAAACTCCGCCGTATCAAACCCGTATCTAACACAGAAATCATTTATAATAAAAGGAGACTTAACATGTAGGAGACGTAACATGTCATATTTAAAAAGCATTTACCTTATTCCTTCCAAGCTCTGTTGAAGATGCAACGCGCGCTCTCCTGTTCGCTGATCTGGGATCAGTCGTGAGTTGGAGCACGGCTGCCACATGGCCGTGAGGTAAAGTCAGTTTACAGTAACTGACTGAAAGCCTAAATTGCGCATATAACATTAGTTTATACAGTAAAGCAGTTTTTTTTATGGCTATGAACATCTTTAAATACATATTGAATAACATACGTTTCAGACACAATTTCACTCGCTTTTTTCTGAAGACGCAAAGATGGCGGCTTCTCGCACAGGTGTCGTCCGATTTTCACTTTGACGTGCATGCTCTCTTTAACGTCCGTGTTCCCAACCCAAGACAATTTTCAACCCAAACTTGAGTTAAAACAGCCCAAAGTCCTATATAAAAAGGTTTATGGCGTATATATATATACACACACACATATTAGGGCTGGTAATTTAACGCGTTAATCAGATTAATTATGAGAAAAAAATAACGCGTTAATATGCATTTAACGCGCCCCGCCCCTCCCCACACTTGTACCAACGACTACACATCTTGCAATAAGCTGTAGTGGCGAGTTAGTCAAGCATGATGCCAAACGACACAGATCTTGCCTGGCTTTCTGAAGGGCAAATTTAAATTCAAAACTCTTTCCAATTGAGCCACTGATAAAACCAAAGTCCTTTGCGTTCTCTGCAATAAGGAATTTGCATACCATCGAAGTAGTTCTAGCATGAAATACCACCTGAACTCAAAACATATTGCGGAGCTCTGCAGTAGCACAACCCCGCGCCCAGACAGCAATTTTCCTTTGGTCCAGATAAACAGCTGAGCTGTGGCCCGGATTAGTTTGTGTTTGCCGGCCCAGATATGGCCCACATCTCCTTTACCAAAACTGAACCAAAGCAGTGCCATAAGTCCACCAAGCATGAGCCAAACGTCTCTAATGAGGGTCGGCAATGTGTTGTTGGGCCTCGCGTTTCTTCAATCGCTCCCTCCTACCCCCCTCTTGGTCTCCAGCAAGGGGCAACCATTTAATGATGTTAAATGTCCTTATTTGAGGCTTTTCCAGTAAGGGGATTCTGCCTAACTGCACATGCAATAAAGATGAATTTAAATAATGCTAGCAGCAATACAACCTAGAAGTTAGAGCTGGAGGATAATGGAAAAAAATCATTAAAACTAAATTATTTCCTTTAATATTTTAATTGCAATTATTTACCACCTCTGATTGACCACTGTATACAATTTTTTCCAGTATATTTTCAAAAGGAATTGCAAATTGTATTTTTCAATATGTGAGCCATAATAATACCATAATTTCTTATGACAAATTATTTAGATTTTGTTTTTAGAATATATTTTTAGAATACTTTTTCTCCAAAGGGTTCAAATTTACAACACTGGATGTATTCTGCTTTTAAAAAAAAGACATGCACACTAATGTAAAAACACACCAACACAGATAGCAGAAATTTCACGTTTAAGTCCAAAGACGATGAAGAAGATTCAAATAGAAGTGTTTTTACTAACACAAAATAAAAAACACAATGGTGACAAAATACACAAGTCTATGTGCAGACGACTGAGAAACAGATTCCAAGAGACCGTCTGCAAAGTGCAAATCCCGAAAAGCGAATACTAAGAAAACACTCAATAACTTCACTGTAATACACTGTACTGTCACCAAATTCAGCTCACACATCACTGATGTCCTGATAGTTATACAACACTTATTTGGGGGAAATGTGTTTTACTTTTGGGGGGAAATATTTTCATCTAAAAAAAAATCCTAAAAATTATACAAAAAGACATTTCTCCCAAATAAGTGTTGTAGTATAACTATCAGGACATCAGTGATGAGTGGTCTGAGTTTGGTGACAGTACAGTGCATTACAGTGAAGACTGTTTTTTTGTATTCGCTTTTCGGGTTTTGCACTTTGCAGACGGTCCCTTGGAATCTGACTCTTAGGTGTTCGCACATAGAGACTTATTTTATGTATTTTGTCCACCGCGGAGGAAAGCTGATTTTGAGGAAAATTGGGTTGTAACTGCCTCTCTACATTACTACGATAAAAAAAAAGAGGTGTTATTTGTGTTACAAGAGCGTTTAGCTCAAGAGTTATTGACTCGGGAAACTCGAATCTGTGAATATGCGGCCAACTTTACTTAAGTACTGTTGATTTATTGCCAAAAACATCGGAATTTAAAACGGCAAACCAGCGGACCCCTAGCGTACATTAAACTGTATTGTTAAACCGAGGAAAATATTAGCTAATTTGACCCCTTCCTCAATTAAACTAATAACTAAACGCTTAATAACATGCAATATTGACACATAATGTTGCATATTTCAATTATATGACTTTAAAGTGCCAATCACTTACCTGAACGTAGCCTACACAGTCGTGAGGAAAGCAGAAATGCCGCCCGCTGCCCGAGTCTCAGTGAAATTCGCGCCGTAGTCTCACTCCACCAATAGGAGGGAAGATGCATAGCAACCTGAGGTGTTGAACGGCGGATGTCTGCCGCACTTGATTTCAGGATTCCTGTGTTTTTCCACGTATAAGCCAAATGTTTACAAGAAGTCTGTGTTTCTCAGTGTGCCATAGCTCAACCACATATGGTTGTCATGTGTTCGTTGCTATCTGGGCCATATACCTCAAAATGAGTTGTGAACCAAGAGAGCATTTTCCGCCAATTTTAAAGTTATGGCAAAACAAATATGGCCACAATTTGGCCCATATCTGTTCAGCCACGCCACATCTAGGCCATATGTGCCAGATAATACCCACATGTGGCCCAAAAGTAATTGCTATCTGGGCGGCATCTGCAGGCAAGCTCCGCCAAACCACGCTGACTGAAAATCGCTGCAAATTAAGTAAGTCGTCCTCAGAATCACTAACAAATGCAATATCTAAATGGATTGCAATGGACTGTAGGCCTGTTAATATTTTGGAAGACAAGGGGTTAATGGATGCTTTTCGAATTGTGTTTTCCAAAACAAGCTACACACTGCCGGTGAGACGTACAGTACTTTTGAGAATAAATCAGCTGTATGACACCGAAAAACTATCAAACTGGACACTTCAGTCCTTCGTGTTAACGGTACTTAAAATAGAGGCACGGCATTATTCTGATGCATGTGTCGAACAGTTCCTAACGGTTGCAGACAAGTGGAACATTACAGAAAAAGTGACCACTATCGGAATGGACAGCGATCGAAAATATGTTTGCAGTAGCAAGTAAACTTCCATTTGATCACATCCCCTGTGCCGCGCACATATTGCAGAGGACCATTACTGTTTGCCTTTTGGACAGTGGGTTTGTTGATGCATTGACAAAGTGTCGCAAAATTGTAGGACATTTTAAGCACAGCCCTGCTAACACAGAGGAGCTACATCAGCAACAAACAGCAATCGGACAACAAAGAGAGCAACTGATACAGGACCTTTCAACGAGGTGGAACTCATCACTCCATATGATCACATGTCTCTTACGGAATGAAGAGGCTGTTAAGGCTACTTTAGCAAAACAGAAACACAGTCATGCTGACTGCTGCTGAGTGGGACAAACTGCACAAGCTGCAGATGCTCCTTGAACCATGCAAGTAATTCTGCCACACATCCATCCCATTTGTGGTTCCAGCTATATTTGTTACACAGCTAAAATGTCCTAGAGCTCTCAATAAGCAAGGTAAACATGATTGTTACAAGAAAAAGCCTTTTAAAAAATCCATAAAATGAACTCTAGAAAATGTTAAGGATTTTAAAATCATAAAAATTTTATATTCATGTTAAATATGCTTATCTTAGCCGAAACCAAATGTACTGAAATGTATTTGACCTTGTTATCTTCCACCTCAGGTATGTGACTGACTCCTTGGGGGTGAAACTTATGTTTGTTTCATGCTCTGTGGTGCTGCCTGCATTCTGCCACCTTAACCATGTAATGAGGGTCTCTGATGAAGATCCAGCATACTGTATGTGGCAAGGTTCAAGACTGCCTTCAAGAAAGACCTTGCTGAACGCCAAGCTGTCATGAACAATGAATGGCTGAAACTTTCATCAGCTCTTGACCCACATTTTAAGGACTTGAAGTGCCTATCAAGAGGAGAGAGAGAACAGGTGTGGTCCAGCCTTGAGAAAATACTACAGGAGGCAGAACCCAGCACACATACTCCACAGCCCAGTGAAGAAAATGAGCCAGCTAAGAAAAGGAGAATCCTTCTGCTGGGTTCAGAGTCAGACTCAGAAACAGAGGAAGAACATCATGTTAGCAATGCGCTACAAAACTACAGAGCTCAACCCACTATTGAGATGGATAAGTGTCCTTTAGAGTGGTGGTCAGTTAATGCAGAGGCCCATATTAAACTGTCTTCCTCAGCTCGCAAATATTTGGCCACGCCTGCAACCACTGTACCATGCGAAAGACTTTTCTCACTGGTGGGCAATATTGTGCAAAAGAAGAGGGCATCTTTAAACTCAGAAAATGTAAACAAATTAGTTTGTCTTAGTTTCAATTGGTTGAAGGAGAAATAAGAAATTAGGGTTGCTTGTTAAATTACTGTTTGTAGCCTAAGTGATAGGCTTGTGTTCAATAATAAAAAAATGTTACGGCCATTGTAGCCTAAGTGATAGGCTTGTGAAACCCCTGAGGCATGGGGAGAACATGCAACCTCCACACACACACACAGAAGGCGGAGGCGGGAATCGAACCCTGACCCTGGAGGTGTGAGGCCACCGTGCTTAATTTACCACAGAAAGAAACTGTTAAAGCTAAATTTACCACAGAAAGTTATTGTTAAAGCTAAATTTACCACAGAAAGTTATTGTTAAAGCTAAATTTACCACAGAAAGTTATTGTTAAAGCTTAATTTACCACAGGAGGTTATTGCTAAAGCTTAATTTACAACAGGAGGTTATTGCTAAAGCTAAATTTACCACAGGAGGTTATTGCTAAAGCTAAATTTACCACAGGAGGTAATTTCTAAAGCTAAATTTACCACAGAAAGTTATTTCTAAAGCTAAATTTACCACAGTAGGTTATTGTTAAAGCTTAATTTACCACAGAAAGTTATTGTTGAAGCTTAAATTACCACAGGAGGTTATTGCTAAAGCTTAATTTACAACAGGAGGTTATTGTTAAAGCTTAATTTACCACAGGAGGTTATTGCTAAAGCTAAATTTACCACAGGAGGTAATTGCTAAAGCTAAATTTACCACAGAAAGTTATTGCTAAAGCTAAATTTACCACAGGAGGTTATTGCTAAAGCTAAATTTACCACAGGAGGTAATTGCTAAAGCTAAATTTACACAGAAAGTTATTTCTAAAGCTAAATTTACCACAGTAAGTTATTGCTAAAGCTTATTTTACCACAGAAAGTTATTGTTAAAGCTTAATTTACCACAGAAAGTTATTGTTGAAGCTTAATTTACCACAGGAGGTTATTGCTAAAGCTTAATTTACCACAGGAGGTTATTGCTAAAGCTTAATTTACAACAGGAGGTTATTGTTAAAACTTAATTTACCACAGGAGGTTATTGTTAAAGCTTAATTTACCACAGAAAGTTATTGTTGAAGCTTAAATTACCACAGGAGGTTATTGCTAAAGCTTAATTTACCACAGGAGGTTATTGCTAAAGCTTAATTTACAACAGGAGGTTATTGCTAAAGCTAAATTTACCACAGGAGGTTATTGCTAAAGCTAAATTTACCACAGGAGGTAATTGCTAAAGCTAAATTTACCACAGAAAGTTATTGCTAAAGCTAAATTTACCACAGGAGGTTATTGCTAAAGCTAAATTTACCACAGGAGGTAATTGCTAAAGCTAAATTTACACAGAAAGTTATTTCTAAAGCTAAATTTACCACAGAAAGTTATTGCTAAAGCTTATTTTACCACAGAAAGTTATTGTTAAAGCTTAATTTACCACAGAAAGTTATTGTTGAAGCTTAAATTACCACAGGAGGTTATTGCTAAAGCTTAATTTACAACAGGAGGTTATTGTTAAAGCTTAATTTACCACAGGAGGTAATTGCTAAAGCTAAATTTACCACAGAAAGTTATTGCTAAAGCTAAATTTACAACAGGAGGTTATTGCTAAAGCTTAATTTACCACAGAAAGTTATTGTAGAAGCTTAATTTACCACAGAAAGTTATCGTTAAAGCTAAATTTACCACAGAAAGTTATTGCTAAAGCTTAATTTACAACAGGAGGTTATTGCTAAACCTAAATTTACCACAGGAGGTAATTGCTAAAGCTAAATTTACCACAGGAGGTAATTGCTAAAGCTTAATTTACAACAGGAGGTAATTTCTAAAGCTAAATTTACCACAGAAAGTTATTGCTAAGGCTATTTTCAAGCGGCGGTTGAAGACCTACTTATTCAGGAAACACTTTAACTAGCACTTCTTTCTTTATCTTTTGCATTAAAAAAAAAAACACATTTGACACTTTTTCATTGTAACTTTGAACAAATGTTTTAAACTCATGGTATCTTAAGTATGTAACTTAGTAAGCCAGCATGAATGTATTCAATGCTAGAGATTTAAGCACTTATGTATGTCGCTCTGGATAAGGGCGTCTGCCAAATGCTGTAAATGCTAAAGCTTAATTTACCACAGAAAGTTATTGTAGAAGTTTAATTTACCACAGAAAGAAACTGTTAAAGCTAAATTTACCACAGAAAGTTATTGTTAAAGCTAAACTTACCACAGAAGGTTATTGCTAAAGCTTCATTTACCACAGAAAGTTATTGCTAAAGCTAAACTAACCACAGAAGGTTATTGCTAAAGCTTAATTTACCACAGAAAGTTATTGTAGAAGCTTAATTTACCACAGAAAGTAGACACACATTCACATACACTTTGGGCAATTTAGCAAAGCCAGTGGATTTCCTCACATTTTTTAGGAAGTATGAATGAACATGATGGAAACCAGGAACTTGGTGCGAATGAGGAATCATAGTTTGAATAGTATGATTTATAATATATACAATAATATATACTTTTACAACATGACCAATCGAGCCAGTCATGGATAAATATGTGGAGGAGATGATGATTGGGGAGGGCTCGTTTGGGAAGGCCATCCTGGTGAGGTCCAGAGAGGATGGTCACCAGTATGTCATCAAGGAGATCCACATCTCCAGGGTGAGCTGCTCACAACCTTTTGGAAACTTTGAGTGTTAAAACACACACACACAGATACCTTTCATCTCACACTTTACAGATGTCTAATAAAGAGAGACAGGAGTCACACAAAGATGTGGCCGTGTTGGCTAAAATGAGTCATCCCAACATTGTCCAGTACAAGGAGTCATTTGAAGGTAAAATTCTTTCATGTTTTTAATTAAATCACGTTTCACTGCAACTCTTGTACCATGTATTTATATCGCGCTAAGTAACTGAACCACACAGCTCTGAGGTGAAGATGCTGGACATGCTGTGTGTGATGATGTGTACTGAGCAGTCATTTCTTACTCTTAGTGCAGAGCTGAGCTTGAGTTAGACTGAAATGGAAAACAAACATTTGGTTTGTTCAAGAACAAATTGCTCCGTTTTTCCTCACTGATTTTCAGGTCTTATATCGATGTACCTGTCAAAAGACTGTCTCAGGCAATAAGAATTAAGTTAGTCATTTCAGCACTCAGCTTGAGTGCTGGAGGAAGCTGCAAGTCTCTGAATTGAGTTACAGAGAGTATCTGCATGAACTTGATTCTCTTTTGTTTTCTGTTCCACAGAGAGTGGCTGCTTGTATAGTGATGGACTACTGTGAAGGAGGCGACCTGTTTAAGTGTGGTGTGTGTGTGTGTTTTGTTCTGCCTTTCAATAGCTATTGACTTTTACAGATTTGAGCTTAACCAGTGCTGGCGCTATATTTGCAGCATCATGTGACCTACAAATTAGTATTCTAGCACCGGTCTACTCACAGTAACCTAAGAATACAGTGGTGTGAAAGTGTTTGCCCCTTCCTGATTTTTTTTTTTTTTTTTTTTTTGCAGGTTTGTCACACTTTAATGTTTCAGATCATCAAACAAATTTGAATATTAGTCAAAGATAACACATGCTGTTTTTAAATGAAGGTTTTGATTATAAAGGGAAAACAAAATCCAAACTTACATGGTGTGACAAACGTGCAAAAAAAAGATCAGGAAGGGGGCAAACACACTGTATATATGAAGTATGGAACCAGATTAACAATACAAAAGATGTATGTTAAGAAAATCACACACACCTTAGGGTCAGGAGATTTAACAGTGCTGATGTGTTCCCACGTACGAATTCATGAAAAGCCGTTCCTTCTACCTGTTGTCATAGTAACGCACGTTTATCAGCGGGTTGTGCAACTAGCATTCTACTTGCCGCTAAAAGAAACACGTCAATTTCAAAAGAAAATAGGACAAAAACGTTCAATGAATTGTCCGATGAAAATGAGAGCTAAAATTTTGGACCTTTTAGATCCTGTACATACATAATACCACATGCGTTATAGTTTTAAAAAGTCTTATTTTCAGCACCTCACTCATTAGTCTTTTTTTTTTCTCCTGCAGAATCTTGACTGGTTCGTGCAGATCTGTCTGGCGCTCAAACACGTACACGATCGTAAGATCCTTCACCAAGACATCAAGCCACAGGTACCGGTTAGAGTTTATCAGTCAAATCTATTTGCATGCAAATGAATCGACAGTCAATTTATTATTATATTTTTTTAATATATAAACAGAATATTTTCCTGACTAAGTATGGTACAGTACAGCTAGGAGACTTTGGGATCGCCAGAGTTTTAAAAAGGAAAAATGCCATTATATACAGTACCAGCTTGCATGAACGAACCTGTTGAACACAAGTTGTAATATTATGGCGATTTTTTTTGTGTGCAGTACCGTGGAGTTGGCCAGGACCTGCATCGGCACACCTTACTATCTTTCCCCTGAGATCTGTAAAAATAAACCATACAACAATAAAAGGTAGGGTTTTTTCAAATGTATGTGAAAGGTCAGCTTGATGTACATGATACACTATGACATCATAACTATCCTACGTGCTGACGGGAAAGTGCAGCCGTATACCAGGTTAAACGCTGAGGCGCATTTCATCTTTTATAAGTTACAAGTCTTTATGTTGTGCTTGATGCTTGTGTGCTTGTGTTTCCGTGCTGAATGTGCCTAATGTAAGAAAACTGTATTGTTTTGTTTTCTCTCTTTTCTTGTCCCTGTGACTGCTTGTAATATTTGGGCCTGTCTTGTGCACATCCATCACCATCTGGTTTGGAGCAGCAACAAAACAGGACAGGAACAGACAGCAACGCACAGTAAAAACAGCAGAAAAAATAATTGGCGCCCCCCTGCCCACTCTCCTGAACTTGTACGACACAAGAACCAGAAACCGGGCAGGAAAAATCACCACTGACCCCTCGCACCCTGGACACAACCTCTTTCAGCTCCTCCCTTCTGGCAGGCGCTACAGAACGTTGCTTACTAAAACTGCCACACAGGAACAGTTCCTTTCCCCAGACAATCACCCTCATCAACAACTCACCATAATTATATTCACTGCTTCATATCATAAGTACTGCATTATCAGGACTGTCAGTCATCAAATCATCTGTATATTACACATTACTGCTGCTGTATCTTGCATAAAAAGCATAATATTGCACAATATTGTTATTTGCACTCCCACACTTTATGTACATAACTGATCAGTCATATTATATATATATATATATATATATATATATATATATATATATATATATATATATATATATATACACACAGTCAATCTATATTACTGTATATATTTTATATTTTAGCGATGACTAGGACAACGCTGAAGATGAGGATGGAGCATCTGACAGCAGTCCTCCTGATGAAGACGCAGATGAGGATGAAGAGCAGAACAGCGAGAGCAAGCTTAACAAGGAGTGGCTGTCTGGTAGGATGATGCAGAAGACCTGGATACTAAAACATCCACACACATGCAGTCCATCTGCCACTAAGATCACATCATATAGTTTAAAAATGACGTACTGCTTAAACTCACTAACATTACCAACACGATGACACGTTAAGCTTTAGCTGATTCAGCGCTCACGTTTGCTTTCTTTATTATTTATGTGAACAGATGACAGTGAGGAGGGGTGGATGATTGTGGAAGAGCTTTGTTTTCATTTGCAGCAGGTTATGGGCTTCGAGGACTTCACCCAAGCCTACAAAAAGTTCAAGGTACGACTGTAACGGATGTTAACTCGAGTCCTTTTCACACTTGAACCAGTGTGAAACACACACTGCACATTCCTAAACTCTGGGCTAACTTTCTTATTTGCATATTTACAGGGTTAACAACCATGATTGGTTAAATACAGCACACAACAGTTTTAAATAAATACTTATTCTTCCCACTTGGTCTTGCACAATCTTTCAGTTTCTGGTTGGATATCTGTTGCAAAGCATCTAGTCGTAACATTCGAACCCTTCATTGTTTCTCACCGTAACACATTCCTGTATTAATACTACAAAAGAGCTACTACTCCAACTTGTTTCAGAACTCCACATAAAAAGCAGTTCTAAATCGGTTCTGAATTACAACGTTCCTCTACATGTTCCTCCTCATGTGTACCTCTCATAGTGAACAAACTAATTGAAATAATGTTCAACTGGGGCACAACAAAGGTCATTAAGTTTGTACTGTGTGTGTGTGTGTGTGTGTGTGTGTGTGTGTGTGTGTGTGTGTGTGTGTGTGTGTGTGTGTGTGTATGTGTATATATATATATATATATGTTGTTTTGTTCCTCTAGGCAATCATTGAAGACGTAGGCACGAGCACTGTTGTGGGCTCTAACGTTGTAGAGAGCATTCTGAGACCTGAGCACCAGCTATAGTATATCAAAATCATCCACTTAGTGTTGGCAGGTGGAGAATATGAAGAAGGTGAATATGTACACGTTCGCCAGCCACTGTGATATGAACACCATATCCTCAGAGCTTTTGAGTATAAGAACAATCATAGGGAATCGTCAACGTCATTGTAGGGAATTATCGTGTGGACGTCCATAAAAAGCTGTACAGTTCAAGTTCAAAGTTCAAATTCAAACTTGTAAATTATCTGAAGTATAAATCTAAAGAATAGAAATAGCATTTTAAGTTAAATGGTTGTCTATGTTCTTAATGTTAATCTTTGTATTTGGAAATAAATGCTTAAATTTTAAGCTTTGTTTTGTGTTTTGATTTTCATGTCTCTGGTTCATGTGTAGTTCTCTCTCTCTCTCTCTCTCTCTCTCTCTCTCTCTCTCTCTCTCTCTCTCTCTCTCTCTCTCTCTCTCTCTCTCTATCTATCTATCTATCTATCTATCTATCTATCTATCTATCTATCTCTCTCTCTCTCTCTCTCTCCATCTCTTCAAACCACAACTGTTCCCAGCAAACTATCTAATTTTTAATTTCTTCCTTCATCTCCTTGTTTTCAGTTATTGCTCATCTTTATAAATGTTCTAGCTGATTCCAGCATTCAGATCCTCTTTTTTTTTCACCCGGCCACAGTATGCAATTTCGCAATCTTCTCACGACAATGATTATGCTTCCACATATTGCTACACACTAGTCTTGATAAATGGTACAATAAAACCACTTGTGGATAGTTTAAAAGGTTATTTTATGATTCCTTTATTTTATCCTAAACTGTTAAAAATATATATCTTAAACTTAGCATTATCTTTACATACTGTATGAATTCTGTGTACAATGTGTCCAGGCAGAAATATTACTTTGAAGGGACACATTATTATTGAATAATATACACAATATTATATTAAAAAAAAAAAGGGCTTCAGAAATGCCCAATGGTTGTGAACAGCACCGTGTGTGTATGTGTGTGTGTGTGTGTGTATGTATGTGTGTGTGTGTGTATATATATATATATATACATATATATATATATATATATATATATATAAATAAAATATACACACAGCCATTGGTCAGACGAATCACAGAGACTGAGAGAGTGCAACATGGAAAATGTCTCGTACATAATGTTCCTATGTGCTTAACAGTCCCACTCCATATTAGTCTCCCTTTGCCTTTATAATATCCTCAACACTTCTGGGAAGTCTTTCCACTAGATTTTCTTGAGTAGCTGTTGGTATTTGTGTTCATTCAGCTATAAGAGCATTAGTGGGGCTCAGGTGAGGAGGTCTGGGGTGCAGTCAGTGTTCCAGTTCATCCCAAAGGTGCTCAGTAGGGTTGATGTCAGGGCTCTGTGCAGGACACTCAAATTCTTCTAGTCCAAACCTGACGCACTTCATGTGAGCTCCAGGAAGACATGCTAAAAGGGTTAAGCCACTTATTTTCATTCATTCATTCATTCATTTTCTACCGCTTATCCTAACTACCTCGGGTCACGGGGAGCCTGTGCCTATCTCAGGCGTCATCGGGCATCAAAGCAGGATACACCCTGGACGGAGTGCCAACCCATCGCAGGGCACACACACATACACTCTCATTCACTCACGCACTCACACACTACGGACAATTTTCCAGAGATGCCAATCAACCTACCATGCATGTCTTTGGACCGGGGGAGGAAACCGGAGTACCCGGAGGAAACCCCCAAGGCACGGGGAGAACATGCAAACTCCACACACACAAGGAGGAGGCGGGAATCGAACCCCCAACCCTGGAGGTGTGAGGCGAACGTGCTAACCACTAAGCCACCGTGCCCCCTCACTTATTTTCAGTGAAGAGAAAATGTAATCCTACAATGTACAAAGTCATTCTAAACCATTGTTTGTTTCAAGCTATGTGCTAACAGTTTGGGGAAGAAAGCCATATGGATGTGATATTCAGGTGGCCATATAGTGTATATACAAATAAAAAATTGTTGTTGTTCTTGTTGTTTACTACACTATACAGGCCAGAGGAGGGCAGTGCAACAATGGCAGGGAAACAGAAGAATAACAAAACATTTAATGCGAGGATGAGAAAAGTAAGTTAGGAATTTGCAGAAAAATAGCAACTCTTACCTAGGATGTTTTTTGATAATAAGCCACTATCCGCCATTGACAAGGGATTCCAATGCAATACGAGTAAAAATGTTCTTTAGTTACAGCTCTACAGCATTGCTTTTCCAATGTGACTTGATATAAGTGACGTGACATACAGCTAAGTATGGTGACCCATACTCAGAATTTGTTCTCTGCATTTAACCCATCCAAAGTGCACACACACAGCAGTGAACACACACACACCTGGAGCAGTGGGCAGCCATAGGGTTAGGGGGAGAGAGAGAGAGAGAATGGGATGTCAAGTCAAGGTCCTTGACTTGACTTGATGTAAGAGGCACTGGGCAGAACAATAAACCAGGGATGGATCCAGGTGCAGAAATAATCCCTGACCCTGTCCTGGTGATGGACACCCCTCAAATATCACTGATCACTTCAGATCTCAATTCAAACACAACTTTCTTCCACACTATCATGTTATGCTTTTGCATATGTCTCTGAAAGAAAAAGAACCAGTGATCAAGCATGCATGTAAAATGAAATCATTCATTCATTCATTCATTCATTCATTCCCCTGAGCTTGGAATTTTCACAATTTGGAAGAGTCTGACCTTGACTTTTGTGAGTTTCCTTTTGTTCTACATCTAAAAAAAAATAGAGTTAGGTAGATTAGCTGCTCTAAATTTCCCCCTATGCAAATCCAGTGTGTGAGAATAGAGATCACATTTAGGATGTATTCCTCAGTCATGTGCAGTTCCTAGGAAATGATCTGTTAA
The DNA here is from genome assembly GCF_030014155.1 of Tachysurus vachellii. Classification (NCBI taxonomy): domain Eukaryota; kingdom Metazoa; phylum Chordata; class Actinopteri; order Siluriformes; family Bagridae; genus Tachysurus; species Tachysurus vachellii. Next base: position 4,733,986 of record NC_083471.1, on the reverse strand, counting down.
AGCCTTGACCAGTCATTTATCCTTATTTAGGGGTTTATACACCATGGTGTATCTGGATTACTTTAAACCAATTAGAACAAGCAACATGTGATAAGTGACACTAAACTGTAGTTCTGAACACTGAGCAGCATTTGGTAATCTTTTCATAAAATGTTGCGTAAAAGTTAGCACAAGTGAAGCTGAAGTGAAATTTTCTGCTGAAATTTTGCAAAAACACTGATTCTCTTTATACACACGCGTGTATGTATGTTGATGAATGCCAAACACCTGGAAGTTACTAGGTGTGTGTGTGAGGCACTGCTGATTTGCATTCAGTGACTTAAAAACTGCATGAAAGTCAAAGCTTCACAGAGCTGAAATGACAAGTGAAGTACAAAAGCTTGGGGGTAGAACTGAAAGTTGTGTTGTTTTTTCTTTTTTCTTTTTGAAATCAATAATTCTTAACAAAATACATTAATTTTAAGAACTGACTGTGTACTTCCCTTAACTTCTACTTTGTACCTCATGCCTGTAATTCAGCACTCTTTAAGTCATTCCACAGGGTTTTCAATAGGATTTAGAAGCGGAATGTTATTATGGATTTGTGTTAAAAATCTACAATTCTTTCTATCTTGAATACAGTCCCAGTTCTAGAGAAAAAGAAGCACGGTTGTAGTATAATAATGCCACCACTATGCTTCACTGGGTGTATGGAATACTTCGGGTGATACACTGTTTTGTTTTTGCACCTTCTTTCACTTTACTTGGCCAAAATGCTCCAGATCTCCTGTAGTTAACCCTTTTCAGGTCATTCTACAGGTTTGCAAATGAATTTAGATCTGGGCTCTGCCTGGGATGTTCCAACACTGAGATTTTCTTCTTGTTCTCTAATTTCTGTTTTGACTCATCATCATGCTGGAACATGAAATTTTTCTTTATCTTCAGCTGTTGAACAGAGGCTTGAAGGTTTTATGCCAAATTAGAGCTATCCATGATTCCCTCTATCTTGACTAGAGCATCAGTTCTATCTAAAATGAAGCAGGCTCATAGAATGATGCTTCCATCACCATGCTTCACTGTGGGTATGGTGATCTTTGGCTAAAGATTTTCATAAATTTTATAAGTCTATGCAAAAAGTTCTATCTTTGTCTCTTTAGAGCATAACACATTTTGCCATAGGGTTCAGCAAAATGTAGGCAAACTTGGACGCTTTTTCCCAAAAGGCTACGGTCTATTCACCCTACTCGTTAGCAAAGACGTGAAGAATACGAGTGATTATGGTCACATCTGGGGAGTGAGCACTACTTGACAGATATTTCTGCCAGCTCCTTTAATGATCCTGTAGGTCTCTTAGCAGCCATTTTGATAAGATTTCTTCTTGTCCTTTTGTCAGTTTTGCAGGGACGATCTGTTGCAGGGGCTCTGGTGCCCCATTTTCTCCTCTTTTTACTGATGGTCTTCACCTTGTTCCAGTGTACATCTAATGGTTTGGAAATTATTTTGTACCCCACTCCAGATACATTTCAACACTGCAATCCTGTATATACTTTGTAAGCGTTTTGGCTTCAGCGTTCATGTGAAATGAAGCAGATGCCAAGAAAATCCAACTTGAAACAGTTGATATTTTATTTGGGTTTAAACAGCATCACTTTATGGATGAGAGGCAGATTAACACGAGTCTGAATATGATTGGTTCATTCATGGATAATTGGCCCAATAGAAATTTTGTTTTACTCTTGAATTATTTTGTTTGGACTATGACGCAATAGCCCTTGAACGTGTGTAAACTTTTTTAAGTCTACTTTATCAGCAGTATTAAGGAGTGTATCATGTTTTGTGTTTTGTCCAGTAGCGTCTCAGAGCTCAGAGGAAGTCCAAGGTCATTAGGTATAAAAGAAAGTGTGTTTGAAGGATCTTATCAGTCATATTTCTGATCAGAAATACAGACATGCGTTTCAAAATCAATTCAGTTTTCAAACCAACCAGACTCTTGTTCGCTAGTTAAAAAAACACAAAAAGAAAGAAAGACGGCCTTCCTTAACCATGTATTTATAGTACTTGGGCGCCACCTGCTGATAGGTTGAATAGTATTACAGTTGGTTTATTTATTTCCCAGAAGGTAGGGGCGGGGCCTGAAACAGTTCAACGTGACGTTGCGCTGTTTGGTCCTCGGCGCACAAACCGTGCATTTTAGAAAGCACTTTGAAACGGTGAGTGTAAATAGTCTAATATATAGATATCTTTCTGACAATAAATGATTACCCTTAAACCGATGTTAGTTAAATGTTAATAAGTTAACTTAGTGTAAATGTGACGATCAATGCTAGATTTTTTCCCCCCTCATTTTCTGTCCGTTCACAGTAACATGAGCTATTTGTCAGGTCACATTTAATAACGTTAGCCAGTGTTATATGTTCCCAGCTACAACGTTTGTATTTTTCTGGCATACGTTTTTTTCTGTTGGTTCATATAAGCGTGTATGCATGTACACGTGCTTGTCGCTAACGCTAGCAAATGTCTCAATTGTATTAAAATAACCGTACAAAAATGTGTTTCTTAAAGTTTCTTTTGTAACTTTTTTATTATTTTTTTTTGTTTCTAGTAGCAACTTAAACTGTTTAAAATATGTAGTCATTAGAAGATGTTCATTAACGTTTTACAGTGAAAGTGATGGGAAAACATGGAAGCTACAGCAGAACTGTACCTTTCCTTGCCTACATCAAGATCGTGCACATTTAACTAAATTAATGCACTTAACTTCCACTTGTCTAAGATTCCAAGTTTAATGCTTTATTTTTGAAGAATGTATTTTCCTCTAAACACTGTATTGTTAACATTGTAAACTTGAGTACATTGTAGTGTTACCTGTTTTTTGTCAACACTGAAAAAATTAAATGGTGTTATTGTTTAATTTCTTACTAAATTAATACAAAATCTCATTTAAGTAGTATAATTTAAATTATAAGACATTGCTTAAATATAGCATTTATTTCTACTTAAAATAATTTGTTTAACTTAAGTTATTTTATAAAACATGCTCAAAAACTTTAGTAATGTGAACTAATGAATTTCAGTAAAGACTACTAATGTAAACTTGATTTGTTTATCATATGACTTGAGATTATATGTTCAAACAACTTGTTTAGTTTTATCCTGTGTAAAAACTATAAAATGGTGTAGTGCAATGGGTTTCCTCGCAAATTTCTAGTAATGTTAACTAATTCGGGTTAAGAGTGTATACCTATTAGTTACTAGCCTAAACTGGACGGAGACACGGAACACCCTGTAACTCACTGACCTGCCTGCGTTCACATGGTGCAGATGGGAGGGAGAACAGCTGACTACACAGTCTATGTGAATAAATTGTGTAGTTCCCTCACAATTGTCACAAAAAACTCACTACACTGTCTGTCTGGTCTCTCTGCGCGTTGCTTTGCGAGATCATGTGGTGCGATTTTTTTATTCCTCACTGCTGCACAAGTCTGCGTGAGAATATCGGCGTGAGAGCGTGAGATTTGGGTCAATTGCGTGAGAGTTGGCAGCCTTGGTTTCCATAGTACCGCTGGCTAGCTAGTTAGATGAGTGTTTGCTAATTTAGCTGATTGGAAGCTCCTGTTTGTGTGTTCTAATATATATTTAGGTAGAAATAACTACCTAAAAACGACCTATTAACTAACAAATCTAAAGGTTATGTATATCTGTATATAATCTCGAGAGCGACAGTGTTGCTCCTGTCAGCCTCAAAATATCCTCCTTTATATAGCAGACTTTCAGATACAACTGGATATTTATTAAGGATATTAATATTAATTAAGGATAGTTAAAGTTAAAAACTGCTATTTTTGTTCTTGACACTTAAACATTTAGCATGAAAAACAGAAGATAATTAATTGTTTACTGCTGTCATTTCTGGTTGAGGTTGGAAACTAAAAAAAAAACAAAAAAAAAAAACGTTTTTTTAAATTAATATTCATGAGTGTAAACTCGCTTTGGGGGGCCAAAACTTTTTCAAAGGGCAGCAGAAGGATATATAAATATCTATATATAGTCAAATGCATCCAAAATCAGGTATTTACAGCTAAATTGGGTAAACAGTGTGGAAACTGTATACACGTTTGTCTCTCCTGTTAATTGGACAAAAGAACATAATCATAAATGTAATGGTCATTTTTAGTACTTGGTGGTATATCCACTTTAGATATGGATTCTTGAATATTATCCACGCTTCACTTACCTCCTTCCATCATCCAGCCGCTTCAGTTTCTCCTGCACTGAATATTTAATAGCTCTGTTAATGCCCGTGATTTTTAAACATGATTCATTATTCAGCAAATCTCAAGATATGAAATTCCCTTTAAGTTTAACGCAACAGTCTCTTGATCTACACTACGATAAGGCGCTTGTATTGTTGTTTCCCGCTTTTCTAATCTCAGTATTTTATCATGTGTAGCATCATCAGTCCATGATATTTGACCACCATTTTTCTGTGTCATGTCGTTTTGTGGAAATGTTCGGGGTTGTTTTTTTTTCATAACAATTTTTGGTGGTCGTTTTTATAAATTCTTCCAACTTTACCTGACTTGTTGTTGTAATCCTGTTGTAAATGGTTCTGTTGGCATTTCCACTTTAGCTCTATGTGGACTTGCTGAAGAGACGTGAATGAAGCTGGGTTTGTGTAAAAGCACCATAAATTACAACACTTCCTACAGATTACTCTTCAGTAAGAGCTTTATGCTGGTAGTGGATCTGGAGCCTGTCCCAGGAACACCAGGCTGAGGTGGATCCATCAAAAGGCATCATTTAGACACACATTCACATACACTTGGAGCAATTTAGCAAAGCCAGTGAACTTCCTCACATTTTTTAGGAAGTATGAATGAACATGATGGAAACCAGGAACTTGGTGCGAACAAGGAATCATAGTTTGAATAGTATGATTTATTATTTTTTTTTCTCTGTCTCTTTTACAGCATGACAGATCGAGCCAGTCATGGATAAATTTGAGAAAGTGAAGATGATCAGGGAGGGCTCGTTTGGGAAGGCCATCCTGGTGACATTCAAAGAGGATGGTCACCAGTATGTCATCAAGGAGATCGGCATCTCCAGGGTGAGCTGATCACAACCTTTTGGAAACTGAGTGTTAAAACACACACACACACACACTGATACCTTTCATCTCACACTTTACAGATGTCTAATAAAGAGAGACAGGTGTCATGCAAAGAAGTGGCCGTGTTGGCTAACATGAGTCATCCCAACATTGTCCAGTACAAGGAGTCATTTGAAGGTAAAATTCTTTCATGTTTTTAATTAAATCACGTTTCACTGCAACTCTTGAACCATGTATTTATATCATGCTGAGTAACTGAACCACACAGCTCTGAGGTGAAGATGCAGGACATGCTGTGTGTGATGTGTACTGAGCAGTCATTTCTTACTCAGTGCAGAGCTGAGCTTGATTTAGACTGACATAGAAAACAAACATTTGGTTTGTTAAAGAACAAATTGCTCTGTTTTTCCTCACTGATTCTCAGGTCTTATATCGATGTACCTGTCATAAGACTGTCTCAGGCAATAAGAATTAAGTTAGTCATTTCAGCACTCTGCTCGAGCGCTGGAGGAAGCTGCAAGTCTCTGAATTGAGTTACAGAGAGTATCTGCATGTACTAATGGCTCAAGAGAGAACGTGAGAAAGCTTGAAAGTGCATCGATGCGGCACTCAGCAGGCGTCATCTCGATTCTCTTTTGTTTTCTGTTCCACAGAGAGCGGCTGCTTGTATATAGTGATGGATTACTGTGAAGGAGGCGACCTGTTTAAGAAGATCAATAATCAGAAAGGACCTTTCCCTGAGGAACAGGTTAATGGAGTGTGTCTGTCTGTGTGTGTGTGCGTGTGTGTATATGGTTCTGCCTTTCAATAGCTATTGACTTTTAAAGATTTGAGCTTAACCAGTGCTGGCACTATATTTGCAGCATTGTTACGTGCCGTGTTATTTGTTTCTGGGAATGGTATTTTGTTGTTTTCTTCCCTTTGCTCTTTGTGTCTTAACTTTTGTTTTAGCAGGGTGATGCGGGTACCTGCGTGGTCAATTAGTGTCTGCCAATCACCGTGAAGCGTGGTGACGACCTTGAGGGTGCATGAGGCATGAGGGTGCCCTACTGGTGATTAAAAGGCGCACCTGTGCAGGAGGCGTAAGCTCTCTGGCACGCCACATTATTTCGTTGTTTGGTGGTTGACTTGCGTGTTTGTTTTGCCTTGTACCACCCTTGTGTTAATTTCCGTTAGTTAAGTCTGTGTTCTCTTATGAATCTTGTTCTTTTCTCTTGTCCCCGTTCTTTTGTGAATTATTTTTGGGTTGGTTAACGAATGTATATAGTTGTAAATTTGTAATATGTAATATGTAAATTTATGTAAATAATTGTTTGGATTAGTTGGATATGGATTCACCAAAATAAATGAAATCATTGTTGACTTAGTGGTTTCTACTTATTTTCCCAGTACACGTTCAGTGTTTTAATGTTGCAGTCTTGTTTCCCTAGACAATTAAAAAAGGGTTTGTAACAAGCATCATGTGACCTACAAATTAGTATAATAGCACCAGTCTACTCACTCTAACCTAAGAATACAGTGGTGTGAAAGTGTTGGCCCCCTTCCTGATTTTTTTAATTTTTTTTGCACGTTTGTTACACTTCAGATCATCAAATAAATTTAATGCCGTTTTTATTATAAAGGGAAAACAAAATCCAAACCTACATGCTGTGACAAACGTGCAAAAAATAAAAGGAAACACACTGTTTACAGTAATACCTCGAGATACGAGTTTAATTCGTTCCGTGACTTTGCTCGTATCTCAAAGCAATTTTCCCCATTTAAATTAATTGAAATCCCATTAATCTGTTCCAGCTCGCAAAATACCACTCCAGTTGTTTTGTTTGTGTTTTGAATATGAAAAATGTACAGTACCTGTATTTATAAATGACATTTTATAAAAACATACAGTAATAAAAGAGAATGTTAAAAAAATAAACTGGTTTTACTTTACGGAAGATGCGCACAGAGGTTGAGGGAGGAGTAAACAGGCGGAGGAGTTAGGAGGAATTACACTTTCGCTTTCGTTCACTTACTCGCACTCTTAATGCTACTTTACACTTAAATGGAACTTAACTAAACACCTCATGCAGCGCCTTTGCGACTCTCCATAGGAAATGAATGACTTCCTGTTTATCGGCCGTCATTTGTCGTGTGTAGTGGAAAGGCGGCTTTAACCGAGTGAGATGCGGGAAGCTGAGGCGGGGGAAACAGTACACGTGGTTGTTGGGGATCTTTGTTTCGGCGGCGGCTCGGATGCTCGTATCTCAAAAATTTGCTCGTATCTCACGGCAGAAATTTGGTCGAATCACAGCTCGTATCTCAAAAAATTTGTATGTCAAAGCACTCGTATCTCGGGGCATCACTGTATATGAAGTACGGAACAAGATTAACAATACAAAAGATATATGTTAAGAAAATCACACAAAACTTAGGGTCAGGAGATTTAACAGTGCTGATGTTTCCACGTACGAAGTCATGAAAAGCCATTTCTTCTACCTGTTGCCATAGTAAGGCACGTTTATCAGCAGGTTGTGCAACTAGCATTCTACTTGCCGCTAAAAGAAACACGTCAATTTCAAAACTATATAAAGTAGAAATAGGAGAAAAACATATTGTTTCCATGGCGAAAAAAGGGTGTTCAATGAAAACGAGCGCCAAAATTTTGGACCTCTTAGATCCTGTACATAATACCACATGCATTATAGTTTTAAAAAGTCTTATTTTCAGCACCTCACTCATTAGTCTTTTATTTTTTTTCTCCTGCAGATTCTTGACCGGTTCGTGCAGCTCTGTCTGGCACTCAAACACGTACACGATCGTAAGATCCTTCACAGAGACATCAAGTCACAGTTACCAGTTAGAGTCAAGCAGCCAAATCTATTTGCATACAAATGAATCGACAGTCAATTTATTATTATACTTTTTTTTAAATATATAAACAGAATATTTTCCTGATTAACGATGGTACAGTACAGCTAGGAGACTTTAGGATCACCAGAGTTTTAAACAGGTAAAACGCCATTACAGTACCAGCTTGCACGAAAGAACCTGTTGAACACAAGTTGTAATATTATGGCGATTTTTTGTGTGCAGTACCGTGGAGTTGGCCAGGACCTGCATCGGCACACCTTACTATCTTTCCCCTGAGATCTGTGAAAATAAACCGTACAACAATAAAAGGTAGTGTTTCTTCAAATGTATGTGAAAGGTCAGCTTGATGTACACGATACACTATGACATCATAACTATCCTACGTGCTGACGGGAAAGTGCAGCTGTATACCAGGTTAAACGCTGAGGCGCATTTCATCTTTTATAAGTTACAAGTCTTTATGTTGTGCTTGATGCTTGTGTGCGTGTGTTTCCGTGCTGAATGTGCCTAATGTAAGAAAACTTTGCATTGTTTTGTTTTTTCTCTTTTCTTGTCCCTGTGTCTGCTAGTGATATTTGGGCCTTGGGATGTGTCCTGTATGAAAGTGCACACTTAAGCATGCTGTAAGTATAATACAGTCTGTGTAGCCTGGTCCTTGTCTTTGTGTAGTACTGACTGTTGAAGCTGTTGTGTTGGTAAAATTCAGTACTATTGCAACCTGTAAGCTCTAAGTTAACTCTTATTACATGGATGAACTTAGAAGTATATAGTCTCTTCTTTCAGTAGCGTAGCCCGAGTAATGAAACAGACTCGCTTCAAAGTCAAAACACCAAGAATTTGACTTTCTGACAAGTAAATAACTAAAGATCTAGCGAGAAGACTGCCTCTTTGAATTCCCTGCTCTTTTAGCAGAAAAAAACTTTTTATGATCTCACTTGATCATCTGACAGCAACTGAAGTTTGTTAGATCCTGAAGTTCAAAGAAAACATCCATGATTAGGCCATCCTTAAAAATATTTTGGTTTGCAGTAACAGTAAAAAAAAAAAGGGTCGGTAGGTAGGTCTTTTTTTTTTCATGTTTCAATGTAAAACAAAGTACAATTTTGGTGATGGTGATTACGTAGGTATGACTTTAAACAAATTAGCATATCGTGACGTCACTGACTGGGTCTTCAACCCGTGCATTCGGGCGCATCATTGCAAACCTTATTTTGATGCTGGGCACAGTTTTTCCAGAACTTCGTGCCAAGTTAAAGCGGTGTCGAGCTGTTTTAATGAATTGTTTAGATGTATTATGGTGCCCGAACCCGTTAATATTACTTTATTGCTTTTGTATTAGTTGTTTGAAGAGTAAAAAAAAAATGGTCGGTCTTAACGCAAATTTACAACCGGCAAGTCGGTCGGACTTAGTCGGTCCTAAATTGACAGGGCCGGTCGGGTTACGGCAAACAAGAATATTTTTAAGGATGGCCTTATTATATATTTTTTATTTATTTAAAGTTTGAAGCCGGGAACTTGGAGGATTTGAAGCAGAAGATCATCAGAGGTTCATATCCTCCAGTGTCGGTGCATTACTCTCAGGACCTGCGGGCTCTCTAGACCTGCTTTTCAAACGCAACCCGGGGGAGAGACGTCAGTGCCGTACTGGACAAGCCAATACTACACAGGTATTTTTAAGATTTTACACAGGTACATAAGATTATTATTATTATTTTTTTTAATTTATTTTTATTTATTTATATTAATAAAAGTTTTTTTTTATTTATTTTAATTATTTTTTCCCCTGAATTTATTTATATTGGCTTAAAAAATAAAATATAAATTCTTTTATTTTTTTTATACAGCTTATTAACAGAGCTATCTGAAGTCCAAATTTAAGATTTAATCAGATTTAATCAAAGTGTTCTAATGAAGTTTGTTTACTGCCTGTTCAGTACTAGATTCTTGAAAGAAAAGAATGGGGGGGGGGGTTTCAATAAATTTTACGTTTTCAAGCTCAAGAATAAACAATTAATAATTGAACGAAGGTAAATAAATAAATTTAAGTGGTCTGTGTTATTTTGATTCCAGTTTTTTAACTGGACAATTACTTTTTTATATGTGGTTCAACACTACAAATTTGGAATGTAGCATTTTAATAAGCATACAAACTGTCTAATGGTGCATTGAGTTGGATTTGTTTATTAATTCAATTATTTAATCAAACTTGAATAAATTAGTTCATTCATGCTGTTAAGGTATTAGGGGATTTCAGTATTTTAAATCAGTATTGTAATACAATGAGACACAAAAGTGGCTTGGATTTCTATTAAAAATTGTTACAAAAATGTGAATGAACGCAAATCACTTCGTTATATAAATGCTTTATGACGGACAGGTTGTGTTTCAATAAATATTGAATGTATGTGGGTTTGTTGTGTTTCAGCTCATTTCTCAGGAATCTCTTTTCATTAAACAGCCCAAAATAAGTGTCTCTCAGGGAGTACCAGGTAAACACACACACACACACACACACACACACACACACTCCTGAATACCTATCCTGACCTTAAGTAAAAAATCCTCTTAATTGGTAGTATAAGTCAAATTATCTTTGCACCAGGCCACATCCCTCTACCATGTTGTTGACTTTTATTTATTCATTTATAACCTCACACATCCTATAACCACTCCATCTAGGATTTTGTGCTTCTGTGATCACCGAAATGAGAGTAAAATCAAGCGAACTCTGCATTACTCTGAGGAGTTCGCATAGTTTCTAAATGCCCCCAGATTCTGGGCAAGACGCGTGACATCATCACAACATGCATTCAGCTAAAGCTCTCTTTGATTCACGTGGGTCGAACATGAGCACAGCTTAAAAACAGTTGTGAACTAAATAACAGCTGCATACTTATAGAATTAACCAGCAAATCAGCACAAAAGAATAATGTTTAATTCTCACATTTCGTCCCCAGCCAAGCAGCCAGTCTCTGGTCCAGCATCTATTGCCCCTGCCAAAAAAATATACGGAGTGCCTTTAACAGCAAAGAGACCTGTAGAGGGGAAACCTGTAGAGAGGAAACCTGGGGTAAAACTCAAACAGGTGTGTGTGTGTTTACCTGAATTCAATACACACTGATCCAACAGAGAAACTAACGGGAAAACCTGCTGCCAAAGTCACACGCTTTTTGCAGTGGTGTGTGTGTGTGTGAGAGTGATGTCTCTGATCCGAGCCAGTGTCATTTTGTTGTTGTCTTTCAGGCTTCCCCTCTAGCAGCAGTTCATAGGAAAATGAGGCGAGTGGAGGAGGAGAGGAGGAAGCATGAGGTACCCCAGAGAAAAGCCCCTTACTTCCAGCCCCCTATATTAACACACAAAATATCCTCTCTTTATTCCTTTTGAACTTGCACAGTAACAGCCTGAAGCTCTCCTAAACCACAAGTCCAAACCTCAAGGCTGCTTTTTTTTCCCAGCTCAACAGTTCCGATGCATCTCTCGGATCACTTTCTAACAGCTGTTACAGCCTTTTAGATGTGCTGGAGCTGTAGTTCTCAAAACTTTTGGCTCTATTCACTGAAAAGTGAATTCTACACTGTATGGCTTTCAGTACAGATTTATTTTCCAACATTTCCTTGTTATCTGTTGTCTATTATTTTCATTCAATTCTAAAAGTAGGAAGTTCTATTGAACATTGCAATGATGGAGCCCTTTTTTTTTTTTTTTTTTACTAAATCCAAATGAATCACTCCCTCCAGGATTGAACAATTTCGTGATCACCAACTCCACAATATTTAGAGTAGCTTGAATTTTTTTTTTTCTCTTTACATGCGTCTTCACTGGTAAAAGATTAAAAGAAGGAGTCGCAAAAAACTCCACCAAAACCTGGAGAGATTGAATAACATTATTTATTGACTGGTATGACATTATTTCCGTTCTTATTGAGCTTATGTTCATTCATTCATTTCTACCACTTATCCGAACTACCCCTGAATGATCTCAGGCGTCATCGGGCATCAAGGCAGGATACACCCTGGACGGAGTGCCAATCCATCGCAGGGCACACACACACACTCTCATTCACTCACGGCAATCACATGCTACGGACAATTTTAGAGATGCCAATCAACCTACCATGCATGTCTTTGGACCGGGGGAGGAAACCGGAGTACCCGGAGGAAACCCCCGAGGCACGGGGAGAACATGCAAACTCCACACACACAAGGCGGAGGCGGTAATTGAACCCCCAACCCTGGAGGTGTGAGGCGAACGTGCTAACCACTAAGCCACCGTGCCCCCGAGCTTATGTTTAACCAAGTAAAATCTTAAAGTCGTTTGTTTCTCTTATTCTCTTATTCTACTGTCTACTCTCAAGTCCCCTATAATCTGCCTCGCCTTAAATCTTGTTGCTTAGGGGATAAAAGTAAAACTCGCTTTATTGTAGATGTTTCTCCTGAAGGCAGAGCAGGTGAAAAGATTTGAGAGGGAAAAGGTCATTGTGTCTGTGGGAAAATAATTTTAAGTCAATGTTTTATTTCCTTTTAGTTCTAGCATATTTTTGTGGATCATGTAGAAGCCAAATCAAGTTACAGTGCTAGTTAAATTCAAACTTTAAAATTCAAAAAAGTTTACAACAGTCTCCTACTTCATTTCTGAGTGTTGCATCATGTTTTATAACCTCTAAGCTCTCGGAACGCCTCATGAGCACATGCATGTTGATTTTTTTTCAGTTTTCATTGTGTCCTAATTACGTTCTAAACTTCCCTCGTATTTAATATGATCCACTTTAAACAGCTCGTCGTTTGAGGAGTGAAGGTTGACCTCGGACCATCGAAAGCAGCTGCACCTCCTCAGCCTGACCACACCCCTCAGGATGACAGCAGCATTTCTGACCACATGCACACCGGCAAGTATTTGATTTATATAATACCGGAAACGTAAACTAGTTAATAAATCAAGTAATATTAGAATTGTATTTGTCTCGTTCCCTGTTTGACTCTTTCTATGCTTGTCTGTGTTTCTGCTTTAAGAAACAGATGATGTAGAGTGTTTGGTTCTGGAGGAGGACCTTCCACAAACTTCTAAGAATCCTGCAGAAGTGATAAATGCTTGGGGACAGAAGGCTCACCAACCTGGGTGAGACCCAAATTCTCTGCAATGTGGATAATGTTTTACTGGCCATTGGAAAATACATTTAACAGCACATGATGCTTTTTTTTTAGCCTGCTCAGATGCCAGGCTTAATCATATGATTTAAGAAAGACCTCTTTAACCTTCCTATTTTCCCTGGGTCTTTTTGACCCGGCTGGAAGATTTTAATGTGTCATAACTTGGGTTTTCTTCCACATATTTGCCTGAAATTTACCAGGATTGTTCCAAATTATGGACTTTGCAAGCAAATTAATTTTGTCTATTTTCGGTGAACTCTGTATTCAGAACAATATATACTTGGCGTTTTGGAACAGCTTGGGTCATTTTGACCCGGCCACATTTAGTGGGGCAATAGGTCACATTTTTGCCCTTTTCAGCGCAATGAACATACATACAGACACAAAAATGCACACATAAAATGTCCACTAACATACGCACCCAAAACACACACTCACACCCCACACACACAAACACACACACAAATTGGGCATTGCATTTCATTAGGCCTCCAGAAAAGAAAAAAAAGCCAAACATTTGTAAATATTTCACACTTTTGATATGCCTTCGCCTAGAGGAGGGCAGAATATGATCTACCGAAATGATGCCACACACACACACACACAGTCAAACACTGTTCAAAGCATTGGGCATTGCAATTCAGTTGGCCTCCAGACAAAACAAAAGCTACACATTTGTAAACATTTCTCACACACACACACACACGTGCGCGAGCACACACACACACTCATACACACACATGCACACACACACACAAACACACACACATATTGGGCATTGCATTTCATTAGGCCTCCAGAAAAAAACAAAAGGTACTCATTTGTAAATATTTCACACTTGTTAGATGCATTTGTCCAGCTGGGGGCAAAATCTGATCTACCAACAAGCTTTACACACACTCGCACACAGACACAGACACACTGGGCATTGCAATTCTTTGGGCCACCAAAAAAACAAAAACAATCATTTGTAAATATTTCACACTTGTTATATGCATTTGTCCAGCTGGGGACAATATCTTCTCTTCTCTTCTTCTTCTACCAACAATCTTTACACACACACACACACACACACACACACACACACACACACACGTTGTGTTTTCATATTCAAATCAAATTCAAATGGCCTGGAAAAAAACAGGTTTTATTATTTGCTGACATTAAAAATGGTCAAAATGGTTTCAAAACAATCTCCTGCCCTTGAAATATACCAGCCTGTAATTGTGCAACTTTTGTGCCTCTATAGTGAAAATAATTCAAAATTTCTGTTGTTTTTTTTTTACTAAAAAATTAGGCATTTTTGTATATAAATAAGGTTTATTATACCAAATATACATTATATATAAATATATATAAATATACAAATATTCTTCATAGCCATTATATTATGTCATTATGCCTCTCTCCAGTACTTTCTTTCTTTTTGTTTACTTTCTGTGTGTCTGCTTACCCTACCGTGATAACTTGCACTAGAGAGGAACTGCTTAACATCGGGCAGTTCACTCCGGACAACTTTTCACCAGTTTTCACAAACCCGGATAGTTTTTTGGAAATCTTAGTTGGAGGAGCAGCTGCGCTCTATGGGACGTGGAGGAGTCGCCGGCGAGGGAAGCGCACCGGTGCACTAGTGAAGCTGCGACAGAGGGACGAACTGCCCAACAAAATGGACGAACTGTTTCTTCTCAACGGAACAAACAAGGACTTTTCAGGCTCCGATGCTATCTGTTTTACTGAAACTTGGCTCAGTCACTCAATCCCGGACAGTGGATTATTGCTCTCGGGCTTTCACTCACACCGCGCGGATCGCGTAACGGAGCTATCGGGTAAAATGAAAGGCGGCGGAATCTGTTTCTACATTAACGAACGTTGGTGTACAGATGTCACAGTGCTGAATAAATACTGCAGCCCAAATCTGGAATCAATGTTCATTAACTGTAAACCATTTTATTCACCGCGGGAATTCTCCTCATTCATCCTGACCGGAGTTTACATCCCACCGCAATCCAACGTGAGTGATGCACTGCAAAACCCGGCACACCAAATATCTGGCTTGGAGCAAAATAATCCGGATTCTCTTTTTATTATTCTTGGAGACTTTAACAGGGCAAAACTAACACTTGAACTTCCAAAATACAGACAGCATATAAATTGTCCCACAAGGGAGAAAAATACACTGGATCATTGCTACACAAAAAAAAGGGGGGTCCCTTCCATTGGCAGGACCATCCTTTCAGCTGGGTTTACGGTATTACACCAATTCTTAAGGACGCATATCGCTCTGTTCCCAGGACAGCCTTGGGGAACTCTGATCACTGTTTGGTCCGTCGTATTCCAACATGCAGGCAGAAACTAAAATCTAATAAGCCTGTGGTAAAAACAGTGAAGAGCTACAAGACTGCACTGATTGGAGTATCTTTGAGGCTGGAACTGACAGCCTGGATGAACTGACTGACACTGTGACATCGTACATCAGTTTTTGTGAAGACGTGTGTGTGCCAACCAAAACCTCCTGCAAACACAGTAACAACAAGCTGTGGTTCACAGAAAGAAAACTTTGACAAGCCAAGGAAGATGCCTACAGAGGGGGAGACAAAACTCTGTATAAGCAGGCCAGAAACCTACTGACAAAGGAGATCAGAATAGCCAAAAGAAGCTACTCTGAAAAGCTGAAAAGCAGGTTTTCAGATAACAACCCTGCGTCAGTGTGGAAAGGCCTGCAAGACATCACAAACTACAAGAGTCTCCCCCCATCTCCCACTGAAGCAAACAAAGACCTGACTGATGACCTCAACACCTTCTACTGCAGGTTTAAGAACAACATCTTCACTCCTCCCATCCAACCCAGCACACTGACTGACATCACACCTCTGGGAACCCCATTAACAACTCCTTCCAGCACTCAAGTTTCACTCACGATTTGTGAAGTGGATGTGAATCGGCTCTTTCAGAGAGTGAATTATTTATGTGAGGTCCCCTCCTGCTTTAAACTCTCCACAATCGTCCCGGTCCCCAAGAAACCCTCCATCACTGGACAGAATGACTACAGGCCTTTCGCTCTGACATCTGTTGTCATGAAGACCTTTGAACAGCTGGTATTGGCCCACCTAAAGACTGTCACAGAACGGATGCTGGATCCCCTACAGTTTGCCTACCATGCAAAAAGATCAGTGGACGACACAGTCAACATTGGACTGCACTACATTCTGCAACACCTGGACTGCCCAGGGACATACGCCCGGATTCTGTTTGTTGACTTTAGTTCGGCTTTTAATACTATAATTCCGGAAATTCTCCACTCCAAACTCCTAAGGCTCACTATACCCCCTTCCATCTGTCAGTGGATCACCAGCTTCCTGACAGACAGGAAACAACAGGTGAGACTGGGAGGTGTCACCTCCAGCATTCGGACAATCACCAATGGCGCTCCACAGGGATGTGTCCTCTTCCCACTGCTATTCTCTCTCTACACTAATGACTGCACTTCAAGTGACCAAACTGTCAAACTCCTGAAATTTGCAGATGATACTACGCTCATTGGTCTCATCCAAGATGGTGATGAATCTGCATACCGGCAGGAGGTGAAGCGGCTGGTGCTATGGTGCAGTCAGAACAGGAGCTAAACCCCCTCAAAACTGTGGAGATGATGGTGGACTTTAGGAAAGACCCCTCAACACCACTCCCCCTCACAATATCCAACAGCCCTGTGTCATCTGTGGAGGCCCTCAATTTTCTGGGCACTACCATTTCCCAAGACCTGAAATGGGCGTGCAACATAAACTCTATCATCAAAAAGGCCCAGCAGAGGATGTACTTTCTACGTCAATTAAGGAAGTATGGTCTGCCACAGGAGCTGTTGATGCTGTTCTACACTGCAGTCATTGAATCTGTCCTGTGCACATCCATCACCATCTGGTTTGGAGCAGCAACAAATCAGGACAGAAACAGACTGCAACGCAGGGTTATAACAGCAGAAAAAATAATTGGCGCCCCCCCTGCCCACTCTCCTGGACTTGTACGACACAAGAACTAGAAACCGGGCAGGGAAAATCACTACTGACCCTTCGCACCCTGGACACAACCTCTTTCAGCTCCTCCCTTCTGGCAGGTGCTAACAAAACTTTTCTTACTAAAACTGACAGACACAGGAACAGTTCCTTTCCCCAGACAATCACCCTGACCAACAACTCACCATAATTATATTCACTGCTTCATATCATAAGTACTGCATTATCAGGACTGTCAGTCATCAAATCATCTGTGTATTACACACTACTACTGCTGTATATTGCACAAAAAGCATAATATTGCACAATATTGTTATTTGCACTCCCACACTTTATGTACATAACTGATCGTTCATATTCTATATTCATATTTTATACTCATTCTGTCTATATTGTATCTCATCGTCTGCATTGTGTTCTTGTATAGTATAGTGTTATTTATGTCTGTACCTTTTGAGAGTCACAAACTGCTGGAACCAAATTCCTTGTGTGTGTCAACACACTTGGCCAATAAATCTGATTCTGATTCTGATTATTATTTTTTGCTCCACTGTTTTAGGCCAGAAGAGGGCAGTGCAACAACGATGGAGAATCAGAATGACACTCAGACACTAGGTCCAGAGGATGAACAGCAAGTTACAGGTTTGCTTACATACAGGGTTGCTTATATAATATCCATAAAAGCAGGTGATCTGTAACTCCACTTCTCTCCCTGTGTCAGTGCCTGGTGATTCTGCATTTGTGAAGTTGAGTTTTAGTCCAGAACACAGGTGTGCAGTGGCACTGTCTGCCATGTCCGCCCAGTCCTCAGTGGAAGACACGTCATCCTTGGTCGCCTCCCGCTCACACTCTGTTTCACCTCCTCGGCACCATGAAGACCTCTCCACTGGCCTTTTTGATGCTAACAACCCTAAGGTTTGTTTCAGAAAACTAACATGTGTTCATAAAAAAAGTGTCTAATGTTTAGTCGTCTTGTGAACAATGGGACACTAGCAGGACATTTCTCTGAAAAGTGAGGACACGGATTTCTTCTGTGCTTTCATAAGCTCCTTTGATGCATGATGTGTGTTTATAAGCACTGCTGTATGTGAGATTTATGCCAGTGGTTCAGCTGTGGACTCAAGCATTATTAATCTGATTCTCAAATTTATGAGAATTATAATTATCATTATTTATTTAACATATTATTAATCTGATTCTCAAATTAATCAAATTTATCAATTTGATTAAGTTAATCACAATTGCACACACCACAGAAGATGGAAGATGTACTTCCTTTGGAATGGTCTCTTAAGATCTTACAGTATGACACATAGGGGTTTTAGTGCAGAGCATCAGGGACTCGACACGTGGCATTCTTGGGCTGTAGCATGTGTGTGCTACTGTTAGATGCAGAAAACATGCTCTTTATCAAATCTCAGTAAAATCCTCAGTTTTAGATGTCATTATATAGGTAAGATTTGCCACTGGTTATAACTGTATTATTATGAAAAGGAAGCAGGAACAAGAGTTATACAACGTTCTCTTTTACAGCGCCCGCAGATTCTTTTCAAACAATATACTCCTGTCAAAAGTACAATAAAAGTAATAAAAGTACATCTAGAACACTTTGGCAGCAATTCGGCTCATGTTAACTGCCGTATAGCTTTATTTTGTCTGCTGAATTTGTATGTTTAATAGAACGGGCCACAGAAGCCTTTATTATCCCCACATATACATTACAGCACAGTGGAATTCTTTTCTTCACATACCCCAACTAAGGAGGTTGGGGTCAGAGTGCAGGGACAGTTAGGATACAGTGCCCCTGGAGCAGGGAGGGTTGAGGGCCTTGCTCAAGGGCCCAGCAGTGGCAGCTTGGCTGTGCTGGACCTTGAACAATGATCCTCCGATCAACAACCCAGAGCCTTAACCAAGTGTTAAGTGTATTAGTGTTCTGTGTGTGTGCGGCATTAGATGCTGAGGACATGCTCTCTACCAGATCTCAATAAAATCTTAAGCGGCTGTACAGAACCTGACGGTGCCTCCACCTATGACAACAATCTGGAGATAGAAGACCTAGAGGACAAGGAGGATGAGCAGTCTAACACAGAGTAGGAAAATAACTGAACACACAATGTGTACTCGCAGGCTGAGAGAGTAAAGATGGATGAATAATCACTAACATGAGGTTTAACGGTATTTCTTTCCATCTCAGTGCATATGAGGATGAAGGTCTGCGAGAGCTCCGGGCCTCTATGGAGAGGCTGCTTCAACAGCAACGGAGCGATGACGAGGACAACGATGAAGATGAGGATGGAGCATTCGACAGCAGTCCTCCTGATGAAGACACAGATGAGGATGAAGAGCAGAACAGCAAGAGCAATCTTAATGAGGAGTGGCTGTCTGGTAGGATGATGCAGAAGACCTGGATACTAAAACATCCACACACATGCAGTCCAACTGCCACTAAGATCAAATCATATAGTTTAAAATTGACGTACTGCTTAAACTCACTAACATTACCAACACGATGACGCGTTAAGCTTTAGCTGATTCAGCACGTTTGCTTTTTTTATTATTTATGTGAACAGATGACAGTGAGGAGGGGTGGATGATTGTGGAAGAGCTGCGTTTTTATTTGCAGCAGGTTATGGGCTTCGAGGATTTCACCCAAGCCTACAAAAAGTTCAAGGTACGACTGTAACGGATGTTAACTCGAGTCCTTTTCACACTTGAACCAGTGTGAAACACACACTGCACATTCTGCACTTTCTTATTTGCATACAGCACACAACAGTTTTAAATAAATACTTATTCTTCACACTTGGTCTTGCACAATCTTTCAGTTTCTGGTTGGATATCTGTTGCTAAGCATCTAGTTGTAACATTCGAACCCTTCATCGTTTCTCACCGTAGCACATTCCTGTATTAATACTACAAAAGAGCTACTAATCCAACTTGTTTCAGAATTCCACATAAAAAGCAGTTCTAACTCAGTTCTGAATTACAACGTTCCTCTACATGTTCCTCCTCATATGTACCTCTCATAGTGAACAAACTAATCGGCATGTTCAACTGGGCCACAACAAAGGTCATTAAGTTTGTACGGTGTGTGGGTGTGTATAAAACAAGTTGTTTTGTTCCTCTAGGCAATCATTGAAGATGAAGACACGAGCATTGCTGTGGGCTCTAACGTGATAGAGAGCATTCTGAGACCTGAGCACCAGCACCTGTATATCAAAATAATCCACTTAGTGATGGCAGATAAATATGAAGATACATACGTTCGCATATGAACACCATATCCTCAGAGCTTTTGACTACAAGAACAAAGCCAGCTCTTCTATACCTACATATAGAAGATTGTTCTATATTGTTCATATTGTTCATATTGTTCAATTGTTCTATACTACAATTCTCAGTTCAATTAAATTCAAGTTCTGTACGTTTAATAACTCTCTCCTCTTTTTCTAATAAAACTGTTCATTCCAGTTGTTTTTATCTGAAGTATAAATCTAAATAAGTGAAGGAGAGAAATAGCATTTTAAGTTAAATGGTTGTCTATGTTGTATTTGGAAATAAATGCTTAAATTTTAAGCTTTGTTTTGTGTTTTGATTTTCATATGTCTCTGGTTTGTGTGTAGGTCTTTCTCTCTCTCTCTCTCTCTCTCTCTCTCTCACACTCACACACACACACACACACACACACACACATATATATATATATATACAGCCATTGGTCAGACGAATCACAGAGACAGAGTGCGCAACATGGAAAATGTCTCGTACATAACGTTCCTATGTGCTTAACAGTCCCACTCCATATTAGTCTCCCTATGCCTTTATAATATCCTCAACGCTTCTGGGAAGTCTTTCCACTAGATTTTCTTAAGTAGCTGTTGGTATTTGTCCAGGAAGACATGCTAAAAGGGTTAAGCCACTTATTTTCAGTGAAGAGAAAATGTAATCCTACAATGTACAAAGTCATTCTAAACCGTTGTTTGTTTCAAGCTATGCACTAACAGTTTGGGGAAGAACGCCATATGGGTGTGATATTCAGGTGGCCATATTGTGTATATACAAATAAAAAATTGTTGTTGTTCTTGTTGTTTACTACACTATACAGGCCAGAGGAGGGCAGTGCAACACTGGCAGCGAAGCAGAAGAATAACAAAACATTTAATGCGAGGATGAGAAAAGTAAGTTAGGCATTTGCAGAAAAATAGCAACTCTTATCCATGCAGGATGTTTTTTGATAATAAGCCACTATCCGCCATTGACAAGGGATTCCAATGCAATACGAGTAAAAATGTTCTTTAGTTACAGCTCTACAGCATTGCTTTTCCAATGCGGAACACCCCTCAATCATCCACTGCAGCCTTATTCATCCAACATATATTATATGACCAAAAGTATGTGGATGACTTGTCATGACCCATATATAGTTCTTCCCTAGAATCACTGATCATATTGAACAGGGGTGTGCAGTCTTATCCAGAAAGGGACAGTGTGCATGCAGGTTTTTAATAGGGCATAACAGAAGCCACCATTAGATGATTAAACAGTTGGAACCTGCACCCACACAAGCCCTTTTTGGATAAGACTGGACACCACCGGTATCTCTGTATAATTTTCCTGTAACTAAGAGGACCAAACCTGTTCCAGCATGACAATGCCCGTGTGCACAAAGCAAGCTCCATGAAGACATGATTTATCAAAGGTTGCTGTGAAAGAACTTGAGAGTCCTGACTTCAGCCCTACTGAATACCTTTGAGATAAACTTGCTCAGCATCAGTGAGGCAATGGTGCCTCGATGGGTAAGGCTCTGGGTTACTGATCAGAAAGTCAGGGGCTTGAAGCCCAGTGTTGCCAAGCAGCACATACATACAAACTATTACCCCTCTCTGCTCTAGGGTTTGATGTATCATGATTGACCCTACACTCCTAACGAGCTAGGATATGCAAAGAAAAGAATTTCACTGTAAAATGTATATGTAATAAATAATAGTAAACATTTTGCTTCTTCTTTCTTAATATTCTTGCAGCACAGACATATTGGTGTGTTGGTCAGGTGTCCAAGTACTCTTAGTTCATATATTATAACTAACAGAGTTAGCTAATGCACTTCATTTAAAAATAAACTCTCTAACACCATCGAGAAATAAAGTATATAAACACAGGTGTAGCTGCATGATGACTCAAAGCAATGGAAATAACCTACTGAGGTTATGGTTAGGTTTTTGTGGTATCTAGCTACTACAGTGTCACATTTTGTGGTAACACTATGAATGGGTGGCAGGCTTGGACATCACTTTGAACCACCAGTCCAATGGGAAATTTTTCACCACCAGAATCAGCTGGTTCAGCATTCAAAGTTGGTGGCCTTTTGTTTTTGTTTTTTTCCCCCCATCATTTGAGACATGATTGGTCCTGGGTCCCGTTTGTTACTGAACATCTGTGCAGTGCAATGAAATGCATTTCATTTTACGTTGTGCTTTTCCATTTTCCCAAAATACATCTAAAACTGGAATCTAAAAAATCCTATTCGTGATTGATATTGGAACTATCCTCTTTTTATCCTTCTTTTTATGAATTTTAATGGATATTGTTACATTCTTGGTTTGACGACTTTCCTATTCAAGTGCTTCAAAAAACCCAAACCACAAACAGCTTTTTTCCCTTGCTTTTGTTCCCACCCACACCCACCAAAATGATCATGTAACAGCACTGTTTTTGACAGCAATTTGTCTTTGATTCCATTTCTCCCTTCATCTTCTTGTTCTCAGAAGGAACCTGTTGCTTGATGATGTGTTCCAGCTATTTCCACCAATCGGTCGTGCTTCCTAAATGACCTGGCAGCAGTATGTAATTTCACAGCGCCTGCTAGTCTGAAGAGCCAAATGCTACAAGGAGAAGTTTAACACTCCTCTTTTTTTTTGTTCTTTCCTGACAATCATACTTGCTCAATCTTTATGCATTGCATCGGGATGAGCACATGCAGAAAATGTACCTATACAAAGGAACCTCCAGAGTTTGGGTTTTGATTCACGCCTCGTATGCATGGTATGCATACAGTTTGCGTGGAGTACCTTCAGGTTCCCAGGTTTCTCGTGCACTGTAGAGTGATTTTCATCTCTAAATTGACTGTAATGTGTAATTGTGCCCTTTTACAGGTTGGCACCCCATTCAAGGTGTCCACCACCTTACCCCAAGTTCCTTGGGATAGACACCAGGATCCCCTCAACCCTGTGTATGATGACTGAAACAGAAAATGTATAGATTAGGCAGTTTTAGCAATGAAAACAAAAGTTATTTATGATATCCTGAATCAGAAATATTTCAATGTCTATTCATCACATCACATCTTGGTGCAATTCTAACAGACATTGAACTGAATTCTGTTTGCCAGTATACTGGTGTTCATTAACACTGATTCAATCAGTATGAACAAATGAATTATTTAATGATGGTCTGATATAAAATCAGTCAGGACTCTGTTGGCTTTCAGTGTTTTCCTCTTTTGGAAAAACCTTGTTTGGGAATTTTAGCTGCATATGAACAAGCACTTGGGGCATCGAGAGTAGAAATGGGTTTGTTTCTGGAAACATCTATGTGAAAGAAAACTAACCATGTTTGGGAAAACTAACCATGTTTCTATGAATATATTGCCCCTACTATGCTGAATTAAAACATAAATACTTTTGAAACACTGCAAATTCTTAAAGCCCTTATTGTGTGCTTTGATTTGAGCTTCATAATAACTACCAATGTGGAGTGTGACATAACAATGACATTCAATGAACACCACCAAAACAGGGGCACATTACATTTTTATCCTCGGGTAAAAAGAGTTAATTAGTTTACCTGTAAAAGTTTATTCAATATGGTAAAAAAAAAACGTATAACAATACAGAATAATTAAAATTTAAAACTATAAATGTTACACTGTAACGATAAACTGCTTGTGCCCTGATTGGTCCCGAAGTAAAACAGCAATTGAAGTAAAACAGCCATTTGCCTTTTTTATGGCTCTGATTTATTTGTAATCTTAGCAGGACAGCCGTATGGATCGTTTGCAGGCAAAGCTGTTCTCGTTATCGCTGTCCTCCTGCTCCCTGCTCCATGATCGTCCCACAAAATCAACCTCATTCATCAGTTCCCAGGAGCAAGGAACTAATTGACTTCGCCTTTGGATTCCCCCTGAGGCAGCGTGTAAAGACAATGAAGGAAAGCTTTGTCCTACACACTGTCTTTGCCAAGCTTGTGCTTGTGCGCTTATACAGAGGGAAATTAATCAGCTCTGTGTCTTATCTTACTCCTCACTAATTTGCTTGGCTTTGGCAAAGACTAGTTTGTGATTTTTTTTGTGTTGCAGGATGATGCTGATGACGTTCCTGCGTGTCATGTTTTCACAGAGTATGGTGCGCAGTCTGATTTGTTTTGATTGCTGTCTTTAATCGTTGACAATTCGGTTTCAGTTGAAACTGCTGTTTTTTATGTTCATTCCCATTTTTTTTGTTTGCCTGGGTTTCCTCCTAAAACCATACCAGTAGTTTGGTCATGCTAAATTAGCAGTAGGTTTGAAATAGTGTGTTCCATGGTGGATTCCCACCTCACACACAGTATTCCCAGGGCTGGCTCCAGATCCATCATGACCCTGACTAGGATAAAGCTCCACCTATTTGATGAAATGACAAATGAACATTTCCTTTCTTCTAGACCTCCAGTATAATTATCAAAAAGTTCTAAGATATTTTGCAGGAACTGACAAGTTTCTTTATTACAATCGTCTTTGCATATTTCTGGCCCAGAAATTATCCTTCAATATTTTACATTCTCTTTTTTTTCTGTTTCAGCATTACTTATGCTTTCTGTCTTCATGCTTCGTGTCTTTAATGCCTAATACTGGTATGAACTGCATCTACAATGTGTTCACTGCACTGATACTGAAGGCCATTAAACCCGGTCCAGCACCGGCTTCCTTCTATACGAGAGCGCAATTTAAAGCCCCGGATCTATAATTTTCGTTTTTATAGATGGATCAGTTGTCATGGCCACATGGTACCGAGACGCTCGAGCTCCGAGGGATCACTTAATCCGCTATCCCGCCTGTCAGGGTTCACTTATGCTCAGAGAACAGAACATTTTTCATCTTACTGTCCTGTTTTATAGCCAGTAACCCAGCTATCATATATGAGTGAGTCTTTTGCACACTAGGAGAAAAAGCAGCTTTGTGTTATGGGCTCAAACATGCAAAAATGTTGAGATGGACTCTCAAATTTCTCAAGAATTTGCAGTTAATAAGAAGGTTTTGTCCAATGCTATTACAGCAAGCAAAGTCTAAATTCTAAAAGTGTTAGAATTCAAAAGTCTAAAGTGTTAAAATTGAAATGATTAAACTATTAAAATTACTACAGTTTTCTCTTGTGTACTTCTAAAAATAATCCCTACCCCAGCTATAATTAGCTCTGTGATTTATCAGAGGAACACATCATTTTGGGGGTCATCCAGGAAGTTAGCCTCGGCCCTGATTCCTGTTGCGCCTCCCCTCGGGGCGTGTGGTAAATGTCTCCAGGCAACAGTGACATATAACCTGAAGGTTATTGCCAGGCCCAATGAGATCGCAGATGCCAGCCAAGGGCCAAGATATCATAAATCAGCCTCCTTTTATTACTCGTATCCATACACACTCACTTCTCTCTCTCTCTCTCTCCCCCATTTCACCCTCCTAGAATGCAGTGTCCTGAAACACATGGAGATCAGAGTAAATCACTCAGATTTTATTGTTCTCTCCCTCTGCCCTTGCGCTCTTCACACCGCAGTCTGTCTGCTTTGCTGCAGTGCTCAGTAATGGGCCAGCAGTGTGGGCAGAATAGATAAAAAAAGAAAAGGAAAGGAAAGAAAATCCATTACATTTCAGAGAGAGGTTCTAATATGAACAAACACACACACAGCTAGGAGATGCATTAAGAAATGTTTACGTGCACACACACACACACTTCATTCTTTGTCTATTACCATTTCATTTCAGACACATTTTTTTAAAGATGCAGACATTTTCAAGTAGTACAGACAAGTAGTTTGGTTAATTTCATACGATTTCATAGGGTTTATACTGCTATCAAGCAATCAGAGTTTTCAAGCAATCAGAACAAGCGAACAGTAGTTCAGTAATTACATACTCCTTGTGGCGTGAAACCGAGCCAAGACCCATGGAGCTAATATGGAGCTTAAATGTATAACGTTGCTTTCTATATCGACAACGATGATATTGAATTCTCAAATCTGATTGCTCAGAAGGTGCTTATTTCTTTTCTATAACACTAGTGTAGGCTTACAATGCAACTCACAGGTATATAATGTGGTATATAAATGGTATATAAATACACTCCCCGAATAAATAGAATGCTTTTGTGATGCATACATATCATTGGAATGAGAGAGGAAACCGGAGAACCCAGAGGAAATTCCCCAAATTCCCAGTATCCTAAGCTTGGTATACCATCTACATGGAGTTTGCAAGTTCTTCCCCAAGTTCCTCTATGTCAGTGGTGCAGAGCAGATGCCAAGCTCTAATCCCCTGAAGGAACCATGGATAAAAATCAACTCCTAAAGCATAGGGACATGAGTGCAAACATTACACAAACTATAGATCCTTGTGAATTTAAACATGGTCCAGGAGAAGGAAGTGGTCCTTGTGGTCCCCAAAGTAAACTAGTAATATTTAGACTCCTAAAGAACTGAGTAAAAATTACTTGACTAGATCAGAACTTGCCTATAGAAGGCATTGTGATGCAATCCACCTACCTATCTTTGGACAACCAGAGAACCAAGATTAGGGGGTGTCTGATCTTATCCAGAATCTTATCCCATAGACCATCAGGTGCAGCTTCTGCTTGGATGAAATGAACCGTCCATCTACGCTGGTCCTCTCTGTATAAGATCGGATTCCTGTGATTTAAAGGAAATCCACAACAACACTGTAAACACTGCTGAACATTCTGTATACAGTATCCCACTATTAGCAACTCAAGATCAGATCCACGATCCTGGAGCTTTGGGGCTGCACCACTACCCATTGCCCCTTTTGATATTTGTGTTTTTCTAACAAATAATTACTTTTCCCTTCTGTTGTCAGGTACTCATGGCTTCTGTAGGCAGGTGCCACCAGAGCAATAAAACCAATAAACTCCTGAGGGTAGTAGACGTAACCTTTTATATACAGTAAGATAGTACCTTGTCCTTGCTGTGAAGTGTAATATAAAAAAGTCACTTTCTATTAAGTCCTCCTGTCCTTGTGCTGGAAGGGGCAACTTGAGACCGGGAATGTTCATAAAGGGACGTCAACAAGGGTGTGTTTAATTTTTTACTGTCTCTAATTATTGTTAACTCACTCTGCTTGGCTTTCATTTAGAACGGCTCCCTTACCCAAATGTGTGATGTATTCTTCTATTAGGATAGTAAAGCGCTAACAAATCTGAGGCTATTCCCTAGTTATGTGACCTTATGATGTGATGTTATGTGATTTCTTTGACTTGAATGTGACCTGACAAGTGGATTTGAGCTCAGATGGTGTTCTTGATCTTTGAAGTGTATACATTACAGGTGCCTGTGTTAGTCCTATTGCATGCCATTGTTATTCTGGAAATCACCGGGTCTTGCCTTTAAGTCCTCAAAAGTTTTTGAAGAAGAGCCAGGGCTTTGGTTACAAGGATGAAACCTGCCTTTGTTTCGAGAGAACAGGGGGAAATTTAGACACAAGGTCTTCAGGGATTTGATGTTTTCTGCTCTTAGTGTTTAGTGTAATATAATTCCAAGACATTCTGTTTATATCATTGTGTTCAAGTTGAGACTGAAGTACCATAATGATCTGGCAATCTTCAAACAGCAACGAAGATATTATGTAATGGACACGTTAACTGCCATGTGTGTGTGTGTTTGTGTGTGGCAGTCTGGCAAGCAGCTGGAAATCTGACCTTTGAGCAGCCAGGTGGAATACCTGTTGAAAAGCTTTGATAAATGGAGCTGCAACGCTGTCCTCATTATTACACCACGTGTCTGAATGCACATTGCGCCAGTTTGGGATTGGGAATTGGGAATTTGGGAATTTCTGTATTACTTTTCATATTTACTGGTGTTATTGTAAACAGACCTGATTCAGCACCTCTTATGTTGTGTTTTCATTGGTCTGAAACCAAGGCAATTTTTTTTTTACCTCAGGTCTACTATGTCATTGTGTTGAACAGTATTACAGTAGTAAATGTAAAGTTAAATCACCATAGATTTGTGATAGATTTGTGTTATCTAGATAGACTTGTTTTTTTGCTAATATGCTGTTAGAAATTCATGGAGCAAAACCCGGCACACCAAATATCTGGCTTGGAGCAAAATAAACCGGATTCATTGTCACTCACTCATCATCTACCGCTTATCCGAACTACCTCGGGTCACGGGGAGCCTGTGCCTATCTCAGTCGTCTTTGGGCATCAAGGCAGGATACACCCTGGACGGAGTGCCAACCCATCGCAGGGCACACACACTCTCGTTCACTCACACACTACGGACAATTTTCCAGAGATGCCAATCAACCTACCATGCATGTCTTTGGACCAGGGGAGGAAACCGGAGGCTCCCCCAAGGCACGGGGAGAACATGCAAACTCCACACACACAAGGCGGAGGCGGGAATCGAACCCCCAACCCTGGAGATGTGAGGTGAACGTGCTAACCACTAAGCCACCATGCCCCCCAACAATAAACTATGTACTAGCTAAATTTCTAACAAACATGTTTTTAAACAAGTAGCTAATTTACATAGCTAGCCAGTGTATTAGATAACATTAGAAGTGTCACGAGTGTTTTTCTAAGCAATTTGCTTAGAAAATATTAAGTTATAGTTGTGTGATATTTGTGTTGCAGTGTTACAATCAACTTTGAGTAGCCATTGCTCAGCAATGCTAACTTAAATGTCAGAAAATAAAGGCTACAACCTAGCTAACAAGTAAACTGACTAAATTAGCTAGCTAATGTTACGGTTAACGTTATTGATAGGAGTTTTTAAGATCGGGAAGTTTGTTAGCTAGGCAACTCATTTAGCAAGTACTAATCTAGACAAACATCCTTAACTAGCATCACGATATACTTTCTGTTATCTAATATTCTCATAGTCTCAACATGTACACACTGATACATTTTTTTGCGTGCAAAGCAAGGTATAAAATGTTGTCCTTGTGGTTAAAAAATGCTTGTTTGACAATATGTAAATAAATTGTTAACTTGTTTTAGGTTTCATCATGAAAAAACAAAACAAACAAATTTACATAATTTTTATTTTGGACATTGTACACTGAACGTCATATGACGATGCCAACATGGAGGATGTTGGATGTCTAGACTGTATACATGCTACACACGTATACCGATCCCTATATAATGTGTCAACAGCCTTATATTAAAATCTGTAGTTTGTGTATTTGTCTTGTATTGTCTGTTTTGTATTGTCTTTTGTCCTGTACTGGTGCACTAGGTTGCACGTCATGGGGCTAGAACCTAAGTCCTTAGCTCTGTGTTGTTTTATGTAACACCACTGTCCTGTAGAAACTGTTGTTTCATTTTACTCTGTATGACAATAAAATCTTCTCGACTTGACTTTCATGCATCTGGTTCATTTTGCGTCACAACTACTTTCTCTGTGGGCGGAGACTACAAACAAAGTATTTCCAGAACGCACTCTGGTCAACACAGTAGGTGAGTCGTTCTTTTTTTCTTTGTTTAACCCCAGGGTTACTTTAGTATACTTTGAAAATGTAAACACGAAAACAAAGAGTTAGGTAGGTGTTCATTTAAATATTTCGTGTCACGTTGAAAACCTGGTTAGGCTTTAAAGATATTAAAGAAATAAAATTAAAAAAATCCTCCCTCCCGACTGAAACCCGTTCTTATATGTCTGTGTGTTCCACAAGATCCACTCAGTTGATCATGGCGCTTGGACGCGGCGGAATCTCGGTTCTCTTGCTTTTTCCTTGTTTTCCTTAAACTATTCCAGCACAAGATCTCCAACACGGATCATCAAACACAGCACTGAACTAGTCCCATTTATTCCCGACTCTATTACACCGGATGTGGTCATGTAAACACCAAACTCGACTCAAGGATCGAGATTTTATGGTCGCTTTTCCTTTTTCCTTTTTCCTTTTCCCAAGTTTCCCAGTTTAAAGCGGAGCAACTCAGAAAGCGGCTGTTTCTGGAAGAGGAAGAGGAGGAGGAGGAAGGACACTCCGTGTTTAAGGTAGTTGTGCTTTATAAATAAATAAATAAAAATCTATGTAATTAGATGTAGTGTTATGTTTATGGTCTGAATTAGTGCTCAGAATTGTGTGTGTGTGTGTGTGTGTGTGTGTGTGTGTGTGTGAGAGGGAGAGACTTTAGATGTAAGTGTAGCTTTGCGTCAAAATCATGTGATATTGCGGTAAAGTTTAATTTGCAGTTTGTATGAGAGATTTGACCTTGTTTTTTTGTTTGTTTGTTTTTTGTTTGTAGAATGTAGAAAGTTTTGCTTTCCTGGTTACAGTTGTAACGTTGCACGGAAACAATGTTGGCTAATGATAGCCTGTGAACAACACTGTTGTTTTCTAACGCTAACTACACGTTACTGTCTCGGTTACTTATTATCCGCTTGTGTTTACTTCGCAAGGGGGAAGAAAGGCTTCGTGGACATTCGGCTTTTTTCGGATTTTGGCGGAAACTTTAAAAGTGTGAACGTGCCACAAAGTTTATTTATTTATTTATTGTTCATTAATGAATCTTCTTATTTTTTTGATGAACTTATTTTAATTTAATTTTAATAAAAAATATTTTTTTATTTATTTTTTAATGGTTAACAATTTTTTATTTATTATAATTAGTAATAATTTAAAATTAAAAAAGTAAATTAAAAAATACAAAAATAATTAAAATTAAAAGAAATGTGATTTTTATATATTTGACTTATATATTATATAAAAATGATTTTTATATATATATATATATATGTATATATATACATATATATATATATGATTAATTTTCCCCCCATTTTTCCTGATGTCCTACACTCGTCTCTGTCACAACTTGATGTGTCTGATTTTTATTTTATTTATTTTTCTTTTTTTTCTTTTTTTATAAAAAGACTTCCCAGACAGCATATAATCCTGTAACGTACTTAAAATTTCTCACAATATTTGCACATATTATTTTTCTGTGTTAGTAATCTATGCGTTTTAGATATGACTTGACGCTATTCGTGTGCTCCTCTCACCAGCTGTGTGTGTGTGTGTGTGTGTGTTAGCCTTTTGTCTGCCTGTTGACTGGGTACCGGTGATTTTGCAACGCTTTGTTTAAGGAGGTGTTTTAATGCTAACCGAATAGTTTAGCAGGTCAGGAAGCTTATTTTTCTCTCCAACTGAAATCCGACACTCACTGAAGTGTTTGAGTGATTTTCTTTTGTTTTGTTTTGATATTGCAGTGTTCCCTAAACACACCACATTCCACATGGTACCTGATATCCTTCCTAAACTACTTTACTCGGTTTCAAGCTTTCATTCGTTCAGTTTCTGCGTCTTTTCTGTCAGTGTCAACACATCTGGTCTAAAATGCAATTATGTTTTGGGATGTGGAGGGAAACAGAACCGAGAACCCAGAGGAACCCCACAGGGATTAAACAGATGCATAGACACTCCACACAGATAGTATCCTGATTTCATGACTCAGTCAGGGATCCTGCTGTGAAGCAGCAGCAAGTCCACCTGTGTTACTCTGCATTTCTGAGACTCATGGATTAAAATTAAATTTAACTCGACCTCGCTGTACATTTTCACTGTACATTAAATATAACATTGCCACTT
Organism: Tachysurus vachellii; assembly: GCF_030014155.1. Classification (NCBI taxonomy): domain Eukaryota; kingdom Metazoa; phylum Chordata; class Actinopteri; order Siluriformes; family Bagridae; genus Tachysurus; species Tachysurus vachellii. Next base: position 4,702,030 of record NC_083471.1, on the reverse strand, counting down.
TGTTTCTGTCTCCTTGCAGTGCCTGAAAATAGTGCAACAATGGTTATGGTATGGGCGTGACATGACAGCTGAGGTGACCCTCGACCCCGTCTCGCTATCTCTCACGCACGAGCAAAATGTGTCTGTCTCATCTGACAGTGTGACAGAGGGACAGCACAAGCGCCACCATGGACGAATCGGCCCTGCTGGATCTGCTTGAGTGCCCGGTGTGCCTAGAACGGCTGGACGCCACCGCTAAGGTCCTGCCATGCCAGCATACTTTCTGCCGCCGCTGCCTGCTTGGCATTGTGGGATCGCGTGGCGAGCTGCGGTGCCCTGAATGCCGCACGCTTGTGGAAAGCGGCGTGGACGAGTTGCCCAGTAACATCCTCCTCGTGAGGCTGCTTGATGGCATCAAGCAACGACCCTGGCGAGCCGGAACGGCTTGTACCAACGGCTCGGCTGGCGGGGGGGTTCGAGAGCATGCCAGCACAGGACCACAGCCCCAAAGAGCTCAGACCAAAAGCACAACGGTCAGGGTAAGTTTCCTCATCATCTTCTTTTCCCCACCTAACTTCCACAAATGGTTGAGTGCTTGTTGTTTGAATTGAAGTTTAGGTGTTGGAGAGTCAGGCAGGTGGTTGACTACCACCTGACTGCAAATTCCCTAGTTTGGCCTGTAAAGTGATGCCATTTGCTGTCTGTATAGAAATCGACAGCTTTCTTTGAGATCAGTGTGTGAGTAAGAGCGTGACCTCACCGAAGCTCAAAAAAACAGCCTTCAAGCACTATTTTACACCTTCAACACCTTTCAAAATACTGTCATAGTAAACTGAAATTTTAATATATGAACAAATATTCTAACTTAATCGCTTCTGTAGCACTTAAACATCTTGAAACTCAAGTCTCAACCTGCACCAATCTCTCTGAGGCACAACTTGGTATTATTACAGTAGCTACAGCTATGATGATATACTTGGTTATGCAGCTTGTTGCGACGTAAACAAAAACCTTGTTTTGTTTTCAAAACACGCAGCTGATCGTGGGACTCTCTGGCAACCGAGCTGTTATTATTGTAATAATCACTCCTGACAGGATTTGCTGTTAAATGAATCAAGGATGAATCGAGTTCTTCAGAGTCGACTAATTTTGTTTAGCTTCTTCGAGACTTGTTCATTCCTGTTCAGCACTTACTTTATAGGACCAAAAACAGTCGTTCAGTCACTAGACTCAAAACCAGAGCTTATTCTGTTGCTTTGAAAGAACCGGAAAGTGCAAAAACTCGTACGTTCCAAAGCTTTTCCTCATCCATTCTTTCTGTATGTTTGCTGAGATGGGAGACTCCTTTCAGGAAGTGTTAGACTGTTTAACACCCCCTCCAGGATTTTGACATTTTCTGATTGTAGAAATTATCGCAAAATCACACAAATCAAAAACACTATGATGTTCTGAGATGACATTTAAAAAAAAAAAAAATAAAATAAAAATATTGTCATCGTCCCTTTGCCCACTTCGATTCACATGTATGAGACATGCGTCACAGAAAGCTATTATATACATTCATTCATTCATTCATCTTCTACCGCTTATCCGAACTACCTCGGGTCACGGGGAGCCTGTGCCTATCTCAGGCGTCATCGGGCATCAAGGCAGGATACACCCTGGACGGAGTGCCAACCCATCGCAGGGCACACACACACTCATTCACTCACACAATCACACACACTAGGGACAATTTTCCAGAGATGCCAATCAACCTACCATGCATGTCTTTGGACCGGGGGAGGAAACCGGAGTACCCGGACCGTGGAGGTGTGAGGCGAACGTGCTAACCACTAAGCCACCGTGCCCCCCCCATTATATACAGTATATCTTTATTGGAAGAAATTCAAATAAAGAATCTTAAGCTTGAAATTTCAGTAGTTCAGGAAGTTTTGAAAAATAATTAAATCTCCTGGACTGAATTAACCTTAACGATGCTATGATGCATATTGTGGTAAATCTTAAATTTCACCTTCAGGGTGGGGTGGGCGTGTGTGTGTGTGTGAGAGAGAGAATCTTGATTGCATCGTGTTACAGTTCTTAAGTGCTCTTTCGTGGCAAGTGAAACCGTAAAACTGGGGCTTCTCGGCTTCTCTTGCGTGAACATGCAGGCACATGCAGCAGTCGGAGACAAAAGGAAACACACTTTGTAACTGTTGTTATTGTGGGTGCACGTAATTGGGAATATGTGTGTGTGTCCTTCTATTATAAGTTTGCGGCGAGTTTGTGTTCTCGCTCGTGTGGTGATGAACCTACACAGTTGTCATGACAGCAGGTTGTTTAGTATATTTCGTTTTGTCTCCTTCTTACTGTTTGTCTGAAGTGAGTCCAAAACGCAGATGTCCCTATAATCAAGTCTCTTCTTCCCGCTCGCATTGCCCTCTTAGTCATCTTCTCCTTTGTTCAAGTCAGAGTCAGTTTGTTCTCAAGCCCGTTTCCTTACTGACCAGGTTGGCGTTTAATACCTGCTTCCGACGTCTGGGCTTGATGTCAATTGGAACAACCAGGAAAGTGGTGAAACTCTGCTGAAGGGTCACTGTGTGTGTGTGTGTGTGTGTGTCTGTGTCTGTGTGTGGAGTTCAACAATTGAAATTAGTCGAGTTTGTTCCAGAACGAAGCACTTTCTCTCTTTTTACCTGCCTTCAATTCAATATCGATCAAATTGTTCTCTTATTCTAAGAGAAACAGAAATTCTCCCTGAATGCCCTGTGATACGCCACAATGGAAGCGTTAGTCTTTATCTTTAATCTCTCTGTTTCCCTCGTATCTGTTTGAAAGAGCTTGCGGCGATGCAGCAAAATACTTTGTCTTCAGAGACTCGCTTTGTGTGAGTGAGTGAGAGTGTGTGTGTGTGTGTGGTGTCCATCCCAAATGAGAGCCTACACAACACAACAGCTCCATGAAAGGAGCCGACACTGCCAACACAGGACTCCGTTACTGGCATCGCTCATGCGCATACCTGAGGCCCGCTGCTCTCCAACACACACACACCATTTCTGCCTCTGTTTTCTTTCTGGATTGATTCCTGCTTTTACACTTGAGTCTCAGATTTAACTCGGATCACTATGATGCCTCAAACGTTGAAATCAGCTCATCACAGGCAACTTCCTTGAGGCGCATTTCTGGTTGTTGTATGAGTTCCTAGAGCACGTATGGTATCATATCCTGCAATAACGTATTGGGACGGAGATCACTGTCAGTATACCTGGAAATTGCGGGTGAGCGGAATGCTATATATTAGTCTGGTTGGTTGTAATTCTTTTTTTTTTTCTACTCAACGTGAGCTTCAGTCTAAAGGTGTGTCCCAAATGGCATGCACGTTCTATTTATACTGTGGTGTTTTGATGCTGGGTGAAAAAAAATTTCAAGGTGGCTGAAGACACCAAGGTGGACGTCTTTAAAATTGTCCCACACACATTGTGTGTTTTATTTTTAACTCTCACCTAAAGCCAGCAGCGTTGCTTTAGGTGTGTCTGACGACGTCATTTGCCATAGATTGGGAAACAGCTTCTAATTCAGGTTAGTAAAAATGTTCGTGCTCTATTTGAGAGGATATGCTTCTAAAGGTTTATGCTAGATGCTACAGTATATACGTAGTGTATCGTGTATAGCTTATGTATATATGAAGGCTGATGCATTGAGACACCTGTTACAGGTTAAGAAGCACTACAGCGGCTGGGAGAGATTAAAGTGCACAGACCTGCCTCGTATTTTTTATATCTCTCTGCGCTTTTCGTTTGATCCCAACCTCCGCCCGAATCCCCCGATCACACACTCCATCTTTGTGTCTCTTTTAACTGACAGACAGACGGAGATCTCACTAACGAGGCTCCTGCCACACATGGTGTGACGTGCCGTGAACATACCCAGCTGTCAAGCCCATAAAGGGTGTGGGGGGAGGGAGACAGACGCTGAGAGAGAGAGGTAGAGAGAGAGAGGTAGCGAGAGAGAGGTAGAGAGAGAGAGACGCTGAGAGAGAGAGAGAGAGAGACAGACGCTGAGAGAGAGAGAGAGAGACAGACGCTGAGAGAGAGAGAGAGAGAGACAGACGCTGAGAGAGAGAGAGAGAGAGACAGACGCTGAGAGAGAGAGAGAGAGACAGACGCTGAGAGAGAGAGAGAGAGACAGACGCTGAGAGAGAGAGAGAGAGACAGACGCTGAGAGAGAGAGAGAGAGACAGACGCTGAGAGAGAGAGAGAGAGACAGACGCTGAGAGAGAGAGAGAGAGAGACAGACGCTGAGAGAGAGAGAGAGAGAGACAGACGCTGAGAGAGAGAGAGAGAGAGACAGACGCTGAGAGAGAGAGAGAGAGAGACAGACGCTGAGAGAGAGAGAGAGAGAGACAGACGCTGAGAGAGAGAGAGAGAGACAGACGCTGAGAGAGAGAGAGAGAGACAGACGCTGAGAGAGAGAGAGAGAGACAGACGCTGAGAGAGAGAGAGAGAGACAGACGCCGAGAGAGAGAGAGAGACAGACGCCGAGAGAGAGAGAGAGACAGACGCCGAGAGAGAGAGCGAGACAGACGCCGAGAGAGAGAGCGAGACAGACGCCGAGAGAGAGAGCGAGACAGACGCCGAGAGAGAGCGAGACAGACGCCGAGAGAGAGCGAGACAGACGCCGAGAGAGAGCGAGACAGACGCCGAGAGAGAGCGAGACAGACGCCGAGAGAGAGCGAGACAGACGCCGAGAGAGAGCGAGACAGACGCCGAGAGAGAGCGAGACAGACGCCGAGAGAGCGCGAGACAGACGCCGAGAGAGCGCGAGACAGACGCCGAGAGAGCGCGAGACAGACGCCGAGAGAGCGCGAGACAGACGCCGAGAGAGCGCGAGACAGACGCCGAGAGAGCGAGAGACAGACGCCGAGAGAGAGAGAGAGAGCGAGACAGACGCCGAGAGAGAGAGAGAGCGAGACAGACGCCGAGAGAGAGAGAGAGAGCGAGACAGACGCCGAGAGAGAGAGAGAGAGCGAGACAGACGCCGAGAGAGAGAGAGAGAGAGCGAGACAGACGCCGAGAGAGAGCGAGACAGACGCCGAGAGAGAGCGAGACAGACGCCGAGAGAGAGCGAGACAGACGCCGAGAGAGAGAGAGAGCGAGAGAGAGCGAGACAGACGCCGAGAGAGAGCGAGACAGACGCCGAGAGAGCGTGAGAGAGCGAGACAGACGCCGAGAGAGCGAGAGAGAGCGAGACAGACGCCGAGAGAGCGAGACAGACGCCGAGAGAGCGAGAGAGAGCGAGACAGACGCCGAGAGAGCGAGAGAGAGCGAGACAGACGCCGAGAGAGCGAGAGAGAGCGAGACAGACGCCGAGAGAGCGAGCGAGAGAGAGCGAGACAGACGCCGAGAGAGCGAGCGAGAGAGAGAGAGCGAGACAGACGCCGAGAGAGCGAGCGAGAGAGAGAGAGCGAGACAGACGCCGAGAGAGCGAGAGAGAGCAAGACAACCAGAAAGAGAGACACAGACAGGGAGAAAGAGACACTTAGAGACGAAGTGATTGGAAAGAACCCAGGAGGAAGTGTGTGTGTGTGTGTGTGTGTGTGTGTGTGTGTGTGTGTGTGTGTGTGTGTGTGTGTGTGTGTGTGTGTGTGTGTGTGTGTGAGAGACGTATTTACCTATTAAACATGCTCAAGGGTCACCTTTTGTTAGTGTGAGACAAATCTGCACTGCTGGTTTTACTTTAACAGATTTACACTTGACTCACTTGTGGGAGAAGCTCAGACTCGCTGGAATATTTCAGTGTCAGAGTAAATCTTACAATCTAAAGAATCTAATTGTTAGTCACATGTAGAAGGTGTAAAGTATAACAACGTGCTCCGATTAAATGCTGGTATTATTATTATTTTATTATTTTATTATAATCATTCTCTAAAATTTTGTCTTGCTAATTGCTTAATCTGACACCTTTGACCACCTCGGCTGAGGCGTCCCGACCCGAAGCTTGGAGAGAAATCACAGTGGGGGTCCGGTGTCAGGGTGAAAGGTCAGGAGTGTGTGGGGTCAGGAGTCATGTGTGAGACGGAGAAATCTAATCTACACGTGCGTGGTGTTCAGCTCTCACAGAAAACCATTACAGAGGCA